>NC_044063.1:17611702-17759202 GCF_902167405.1 Gadus morhua
ATCTCCAACCATTCATGTTCATGTATTTGCATAAGCTCAGATATAGGGAGGCCACATCTGCACAGGGTCCACTGAAGGGACTACCTGGAGCAAAGAGGTACAACACAATATTATTTAAATCATTTTTGGGTGGAGGTGTTGTTTTGTTCTTTAAGACACAAATTGTTTTTTGATTTTCAATCCCCAAGCTCTCATTCATTGTGAGACGTCGATGACGTGCGGAGAATGTGATCGATTTAACACAGAGCGTTTGCGGGGATCCATCTTTGGAGAGCAGAGACATTTTATCCAGCCGAGGACAGTTTGAATGCCGTGGAAGAAGTGCTGATTTTTTTTCATTTGCCTTTTTGAAAGACACACCGCACTTTAACACACAACACTCAAAGCTATACAGAAAAAAAAGAGATTTTCATTGATAATACATAATGAAATGAACTCAGAGACTCATACCAGAATTGCAGTTTTTTAAAAAGATACGAAAAAAATGAGATATGATCCATTTTCTACGATTGAATAACTTTGAAACTGTATTTCATTTTAAAAGTTTTCAGTGACATCAGTACAATAATGTGATTGAACTGTAAGACATCACAATCTCAAATCTTGCATGTATTTAAAATGTTCACTCCCGAGTAATGTATTCTCCATATATTAGGAGTATGTGACATGTCTCTTTTAGGGGATAGAGAACACTATAGCACCCCTTGACCTTTCTCTTTTTAACAAATCTCACTCAGACGAGTATTCTCTATTTTGTTGAATCAATAAGCAAAACTCTGTGAATAGAACAGTGATGTGCACGTGCACAAGCCTGTGTCCACTGATTCCAGGAGGTCTCTGGTTCATCCCAACAGAAGGCTCTCATACAATATACATAACAATATTACAAATCAAGAAACAGCACACAACAGCACAATACTGACGCCACTGTTCTTCCACACAATAAAATAGTACGGCGGCGTAATTACTTTAAAGCATTGCAGTTTAACAAAACACATGCACATTGACAAAAAAGAAGGAAGTGAATAAGACATCTTCATCAAATTGACAACACATATGCATCATTTAGATAATGCGCTGCAACTTCAGCCCATTCAACACAAAACGGACACATCATTACGGAAACGCTCCGCATTACACCAGCGACAACGGAATTGATTCAAGAGAACACTAAAAAGGGATGAACACGTCTGGACACTGCAATTAAATCTGAATTATGCGATCGCAATGTAACAAACCAGAAACACTTACATTTAGCTCATTTCCAACTTCACTGATGGATAACCGACTTCCACAACGTCATGACTCACAAACTGTGGCTACAGCAACAGGTCGGATGTGTTAATCACTCCTAAGTGTCATTCTTGTGCGTTCTGTTAAGTTGCTAGTGGTTTGTAAATGTGCGTGGGTTTTCTTAAGTTGTTTCGCCGATTTGCATACATTTTCTTAATTTGCTTGTGTTTTGTATATTTGCATGTGTTTTCTTAATTTGCTTGTGTGTTGTCTGTTATATTTTTTCTTTTCTCATTTTAATGCCGCACACAGTATCATCATGCAATTTTTCATTCCTCTATTGCAGAACACTATTTTGCTGTCAGCATTTTTCCACAATATTTCTCCAACTCCGTACTCTTTCATAATCTCAAATTCCTATATATTAGGGAAATATATATACACACATATATATAAATTGCATGGCGGTTGGTATGAATTGCAGTGCCACTAATAATCCAGTGGCGCTGCTGTGCCTCGGTTGGATTCAGGTGGGTCGGGCACAGAGGTCATTTGAACCTAAGTGCCGCTGTAATTACATGCAAAGCAAGGTGCTTGGACATCCTCCTTGCTTCTTTGAATTTGTTCTGGGCATTAAGAGCGTCTATGGGCAAGTTATCTGAGCCGGCCAGCCATCAGTTGCCCACTTTCTCTCAGCCATGCTCTCGTCCAATCTCATCACTTCCATTCTGTTGTAGCCACCATTAATATCTATACGCTTGGACAACAGCCAATCTGCAGCCATTGGGATAGCAGGAGATTGGATTGGACCGGCAGCACTCGATTTAAATTGAAGAGCTAACACACACACACAGACCCATACACACACAAACACACGCACAAACACGCGCACACACACACACACACACACATTTACAGACAGAGAGGTAGACAGACACAGAGAGACAGAGTGCGAGAGAGGAAGAAGAATACTAGACTACATATTGAGATTAAAAGTTAAGGCAATTATAATCACTGCATGTGTACTGGCAGATTGTTCTTTAATCCTACTAATGATACTTTGAGATGATCCTGGAATTAATAATAATCCAAAATACATAGCTGTAAGTGGAACATCTTTTCAGAATGGCACTCACTCCATGTTTAGATGCAATGCAATGTGATCATAGTATTACTATTTAATTTGTATGCTAAATGTGAAGAGTTGCACCCACAACTTTCAAAGGCTTCCTCCATTGGTAATACAACACCAACATATATTGAGATGTGTCTAATCTAATTGTTTGGCACAAACACCCACACACAAACACACAGAAAATATAAACCTCCAAAGCAGACGTTTCAGCACTGGCGCTCAAAAACAACCTGGCTGACGAAAACATTAAAGGGCATCCGGAAGCAGCCTGCAGCTCCAACAAACACACACACAGTGCCTGCCGGGAGCCTACGCTGACAGATTCCAGATCCTGCTCGCCTCGGCAGGACCGCTGTCAGACGTCTCCGAGCTGACAGGCAGATGTCTCGCCGATCACAGATTTGACACAGGATTTTAGCTGCTGCCGGTAAAGCAGCCCATGGTAGGTACAAAACAGCAGCCCCAGAGAGAGAGAGAGAGAGAGAGAGAGAGAGAGAGAGAGAGAGAGAGAGAGAGAGAGAGAGAGAGAGAGAGAGAGAGAGAGAGAGGATAATAGCAATTAAGAAAGCAATTAAAAATGAAGGAAACTGAGGAATTCAAAGGAAAAAGAACTAAAGGAAATTAGAAGGAAACAAATAAACAAATAGGAGGTAGGGATAATCCTCCCCCATACAGAGGGTACTTCAGGTACAGGTACTACAGCGGACACACGGTGGCTTTTGGACAGCACTCATTTGTATCCTGCAACATAATTAAGCCTGGGCGACAACATGCATTACAAAAGGCATATGCCACACCGCACGTAATGGAAATGAATGACTGCAACGTCAGTGATTGCATTTCAGTGAAATTGATGCAATGATAATTATAGCCACGGCGGTGGATTGTTAATTATTGAGTGCAGCACAAACTCCTGCATGTCTTGCAACCCTTTCTTGGACCCATTGCTGTACTACCTACCTACATAGCACCATAAGGTACCTTGGGTTCAGTTCAATTTTAACCGTCCGCTCCTCCTCCTAACTAGCATACCCTAGGGCAGGGGTCACCAACCTTTTTGAACCTGAGAGCTACTTCATGGGTACTGAGTCATCCGAAGGGCACCCAGTTTGATACACTCTTCTGAAATAACAAATTTGCTCAGTTTGCCTTTAGTTATATATTGTTAATATTGATTAATGATACTCATCTATGTGAAGACACTGATCATGTTAATGATTTCTCACAAAAATGATCAACAATGACTTAAAATAGCTGTGCTATTTTCCGAACAGGCCTGCGGGCGCCCTGTTGCCGGTGGGCACTAGTTGGTCACCCCTGCCCTAGGGTTTCCCTCGGTCCTTACCAGTTTTCGTGAACTCATGAAGCTGTTTAACGATATTTCGAGTGTGAAGCTTATAAACGCTGACCATTATTGTTCACGAGTTCTCCAAATATGAGACTTTTCGCTGTGTTCAAAACAGCAAACAGCGGTCTAGATTCTCTTGTGTCCGTTGTAAGAGCAGCCACATGGCCGCAGCATAGTGCGATGGTCCTCTCAGAGGGAACATACAAATGAGAAATCCTCTGGAGGCAACTATTTAGCTGAGACATCAAGCGAACGCTAGATACACATATGAATAAATATATTGTTTTGTTATCTGTGTTCCAGTCTTACTTTGCGATCATGTTGCCAGATGGTCCCTTGTTAAGAGAAAAGCATATACAATGGAAAACTTGCAAACATTTAAAATTCCAAGCAAGTGTTTTGTAGTAAATACTGCGGCACGTTTAAGTAAATAATATCAGTTAAGATGCCATCAACATTGGCATACAGGCTAGGCCGAGGAGGAAACACACATTATGTGGACAACCTTCCACTAATTAATGTGTATTTATTCACCATTAATTTAAAGGTAGACTAGCAGAGTAATAAGTGCTTAATTTCAGTAATCCCCTTCTATGAAGGAGCTGGTTCTCGAGCTAGACCCTAATATATAATTCATCAGCATATGAGCGTGCCCTCGAGCTTGTCTGTTTGGAGTGAAACACTCTAGTGTACGACAAACTCCTACTCCAGCGGAAGACGACCGCCGCAACTAAACCGTCAGGAAAGGACGAGAAGGTCCCCAGCAGAGCGCCTGGGAGAACCCCCGCCGAGGGTCGAAGCGTTCAACCAGTTAGGGGCTGCGTCACGTGATCTCTAATCCAGACATACTACGGCATCCTCAGGTAGAACTACTCAGTCAGCCACCAGCTGTGGCCAACTGGTGGGTGTAACCTTGGGGGGGCTGTGGGAGTCCCTGACTCTGCTCTTTATCTCACAGCCTCCTCTATGACTACGCTGAGGCTGATGGATGCCAAGGGAACGCTCTGCATCTTCTGTAGTATGCTAAACGCTCAGGCTCCCCCCGAGAGACGCTGTGCTGGAGCAGATGGGCTTCCCAACCCCCCCCCCCCCCCCCCCGCACGCGCTCGCGCACACGACTACAAGTGATCAAAGTCAATAAATACTTGCCGCCACGCCGCCACACAGCCCAATACCAGGAGCTACCGAGAGCCAGAAGGAGACGTAGGCAAGGGGGGCTGCTGTATGCGTTGGGTTGGGGGGTTACAGCAAAGACTTCCTTCTACTGAAAGCTGATCCTTCAGAATTCACACTGTATTATCTGGTAGAATTTATTTTAAAAATTAATTTGGTATCGCCCCAGGGCCCAAACCTACAAAAATGCGACATTAATTGCCATAACAACTGCATTTATAAACTACTGATAAGTACCGCGATAAACCATGAATTTATTATGTATATGAAAGGAATAGATTTCATTTTAAAGTAGGCTACATCAATAATCCAATGTGCTGAGGGTAAGGGTATGTTCCTTCACCTCATAACAAACTTGCCCTATGAAAAATAAGGAGACAAAAACAATAAGGCAGTACACTCACTATGGCAGCTGGAGTGGGGAGAGCACTCGAGTATTTAAAGTACACAGAACAGAAACTACTTATTATTCCCCTAACGGCGGTCTAAAAATCTTTATGATTCATTTCATTACGAGATGCAATAATACACGTGTATAACCCCATTTACATGCCACCAAGTGAACCTGCTCCGTAGCTTAGCTCAAGGTATTCTGTAAGCTCCATGTCGGTACAGAAGGAAGTCTCCCATGTCATGCCTAGGCCTCTGTATTCACTTCATTTTTTGGTGTGAATCTTTGCATTCTGTCACTGTTATATACTCTGGCACTCAAGTCTGACCACAAGCCTCTATCTTGTTAGCTGAACGTGATTCTTTCCTTCGAGCATCTCTCTCTCTCTGTGTGTGTGTGTGTGTGTGTGTGTGTGTGTGTGTGTGTGTGTGTGTGTGTGTGTGTGTGTGTGTGTGTGTGTGTGTGTGTGTGTGTGTGTGTGTGTGTGTGTGTGTGTGTGTGTGCACGCGCGCGCCTCTCCCTCCCTCCCTCCCTCCCTCCCTCTCTCCCTCTCTCCCTCTCTCTCTCTCTCTCTCTCTCTCTCTCTCAATCTCCCTCTCTCAATCTCTCTCTCGAAATGAAGGGCAATATTGTCCCTAATGGGAACCAGCTCAGGAGGGACAAAAAAAAAAAAAAAAGGTATTCATTCATTCATGAATGAGATGTATATCCATTTTATTTCAAATATTCATACACATTGCTGGCATGCAGTTATTTTACGTAAAAGACTTCAAGAATTATCATATTCTGGAACATAACTTTCTGAGTCCCGGCTTCATACTTTTCTAGAAGAATTAAAAAATAATCTCATAGAGAGAGAAAATAACTGGTGATAAGAGTATGGTAGAAAACACTGGAAAGAAAACTGGCTTTTTCTTTTGACACAAAAGAGGTTCTTTCCCCTGGCCACTATGACTGCAATATTATTTAATATTCTAAAATGTATTTTGAGCAGTTTTATGCATAGCTTCATAACAAAGACCAAACCAACCATGTGAGAAATGAAAAACAAATCTTTTCGGATAGCGTTCTATTTGTGATTCAGCTGGGTACACACAACAGGATAATTTGCCCTATTTTGTTCCCACTTTTCCTTTTCCCAGATTGGTCAGCAAAGTGCAGAACTAAATAGTTCCCCCTCTGCGCTGCCGAGTACCTTTACCTTCTGGGACTGATGATTGTTTAATGCAGTATGCGAGTACAGTATCAGTTGTTATATTCTTAAAGAGCACTCTACTACCCACTTGGCTGCCCCTGTATTTGCAAAAATATATTGTGTACTGAATGTGTTCAACGGCACTCTTGCAACATCGCAATTCTTTCGATACAATCGTACATTCAGAAACACATTCATCGAACAGGAACTAAAACTATACAGATTATGTGAAAGGTCATATGTGGATGATGTGCTGCCTTTCGAGAAAGATGCTCCATTGTGACGGGACGGCAGTGCTCTGAAGGTCCCTCGGTAGAGAACAGGTATTGTCTCTGCACCGCACCGGGGCTTTTTAGAAAGAGAATAACATATAGAAGAAGACAGATAGACAGATAGAAAAAGATAATTTGCCAGGATAATTTGCCCTATTTTGTTCCCACTTTTCCTTTTCCCAGATTGGTCAGCAAAGTGCAGAACTAAATAGTTCCCCCTCTGCGCTGCCAAGTACCTTTTACCTTCTGGGACTGATGATTGTTTAATGCAGTATGCGAGTACAGTATCAGTTGTTATATTCTTAAAGAGCACTCTACTACCCACTTGGCTGCCCCTGTATTTGCAAAAATATATTGTGTACTGAATGTGTTCAACGGCACTCTTGCAACATCGCAATTATTTCGATACAATCGTACATTCAGAAACACATTCATTGAACAGGAACTAAAACTATACAGATTATGTGAAAGGTCATATGTGGATGATGTGCTGCCTTTCAAGAAAGATGCTCCATTGTGACGGGACGGCAGTGCTCTGAAGGTCCCTCGGTAGAGAACAGGTATTGTCTCTGCACCGCACCGGGGCTTTTTAGAAAGAGAATAACATATAGAAGAAGACAGATAGACAGAGAGAAAAAGATAATTTGCCAGGATAATTTGCCCTATTTTGTTCCCACTTTTCCTTTTCCCAGATTGGTCAGCAAAGTGCAGAACTAAATAGTTCCCCCTCTGCGCTGCCGAGTACCTTTACCTTCTGGGACTGATGATTGTTTAATGCAGTATGCGAGTACAGTATCAGTTGTTATATTCTTAAAGAGCACTCTACTACCCACTTGGCTGCCCCTGTATTTGCAAAAATATATTGTGTACTGAATGTGTTCAACGGCACTCTTGCAACATCGCAATTCTTTCGATACAATCGTACATTCAGAAACACATTCATCGAACAGGAACTAAAACTATACAGATTATGTGAAAGGTCATATGTGGATGATGTGCTGCCTTTCGAGAAAGATGCTCCATTGTGACGGGACGGCAGTGCTCTGAAGGTCCCTCGGTAGAGAACAGGTATTGTCTCTGCACCGCACCGGGGCTTTTTAGAAAGAGAATAACATATAGAAGAAGACAGATAGACAGATAGAAAAAGATAATTTGCCAGGATAATTTGCCCTATTTTGTTCCCACTTTTCCTTTTCCCAGATTGGTCAGCAAAGTGCAGAACTAAATAGTTCCCCCTCTGCGCTGCCAAGTACCTTTTACCTTCTGGGACTGATGATTGTTTAATGCAGTATGCGAGTACAGTATCAGTTGTTATATTCTTAAAGAGCACTCTACTACCCACTTGGCTGCCCCTGTATTTGCAAAAATATATTGTGTACTGAATGTGTTCAACGGCACTCTTGCAACATCGCAATTATTTCGATACAATCGTACATTCAGAAACACATTCATTGAACAGGAACTAAAACTATACAGATTATGTGAAAGGTCATATGTGGATGATGTGCTGCCTTTCAAG
Source organism: Gadus morhua (assembly GCF_902167405.1). NCBI lineage: Eukaryota > Metazoa > Chordata > Actinopteri > Gadiformes > Gadidae > Gadus > Gadus morhua. The sequence continues at coordinate 17,619,969 of NC_044063.1, forward strand.
AAAGATGCTCCATTGTGACGGGACGGCAGTGCTCTGAAGGTCCCTCGGTAGAGAACAGGTATTGTCTCTGCACCGCACCGGGGCTTTTTAGAAAGAGAATAACATATAGAAGAAGACAGATAGACAGATAGAAAAAGATAATTTGCCAGGATAATTTGCCCTATTTTGTTCCCACTTTTCCTTTTCCCAGATTGGTCAGCAAAGTGCAGAACTAAATAGTTCCCCCTCTGCGCTGCCAAGTACCTTTTACCTTCTGGGACTGATGATTGTTTAATGCAGTATGCGAGTACAGTATCAGTTGTTATATTCTTAAAGAGCACTCTACTACCCACTTGGCTGCCCCTGTATTTGCAAAAATAAATTGTGTACTGAATGTGTTCAACGGCACTCTTGCAACATCGCAATTCTTTCGCTACAATCGTACATTCAGAAACACATTCATCGAACAGGAACTAAAACTATACAGATTATGTGAAAGGTCATATGTGGATGATGTGCTGCCTTTCGAGAAAGATGCTCCATTGTGAAGGGACGGCAGTGCTCTGAAGGTCCCTCGGTAGAGAACAGGTATTGTCTCTGCACCGCACCGGGGCTTTTTAGAAAGAGAATAACATATAGAAGAAGACAGATAGACAGATAGAAAAAGATAATTTGCCAGGATAATTTGCCCTATTTTGTTCCCACTTTTCCTTTTCCCAGATTGGTCAGCAAAGTGCAGAACTTTGGATGGTTCTCACAATTATTTTGTACGATTAACCTGTGTTGTAGATTAAGATTGGATTTTACTTCCCCAAACCTGGTCGAGCCTGTCCATAACCCATCTCAAATATTAAACATATTCCATGTTTACGATCCAGTATCCTGTAGTGGGGGGCGGGGGAACCGCGAGGAAAGCAGAGTACGCAGTGTATTGATCATCAGCCACGCCGCCGCTATAATCGCAACAGAAGCCATGTTGGAAAAGGCCAAAGCGTCCAACTCCGGTTGCAAGATTTACATTCCATTCCCATTTTCATGACCTTGTCATTGGTTGTTTAGGTTGACTGCCATTTTTGTTTACGCTAAAGGCATGATTTGAGAGGTTTCGATTGCGATTTGCAAGCGTTTCAGCTTTAAGAATCATGACTGGGTTGTTGGGGAATAGAATCGGTTAGTGTGGGGTGTGCTGTGTTGGAGAGATTGTTTCCATCCACACACTCAAGAACCAAAACAGTGAAATATCTCTTCATCATGGGTGGTCTCTCACGTTTCCTGGATTTGAAAAATCTGGTGTCCTCCTCCAGGTGCCTAGCACAACGTTTCTGTTAACTTTCAAACAAAAGTGCAAGTAGGCTAACATGATACATGGGCTTAATAGGATATCCTGTCAGGGTACCTTTAATCTCCTTAATCTCTTTGTTCACCACATGTTGTGTTTATTTTTCATCTACTGGGCAGTGGGCACAGGAACAAATGGGGTGTGAAGGACTGAAGCACGGCATCCGCCCCAGCCCTTTCCCACTCGGGCAATGCAAACAGAAAAGCTATCTGTTGACAATGTTTGAGCAGGGAATATACAGAATATACATGCAAACCAAACCTAAGCACCATCCAACCTCAAAAGCCCCTTAAATAAAAGGGAGGGGAGGAGGAGATATTTAACCTCAAATTGATAATGACGGCAGACAAATCTATTTATTCGATCTGCCTGCCCGAAGCAGAACATATAACTTTGTTCCTTGTTTAACTGGCATATTAACATATTAACAAGAACCAATTTCCAATTATTTATGAAGATATGCTCAATTCCGTTGAGCAACACACATTGAACCACAAATGATTTCCAATGATTTGTTTTTATTGTATCTGCAGACACAGCAGGCATCTAAATGGCTAAAATACATCAAATGTACCATTCTATTAGCCTAGAAATCTAGACGCCCCTAGCGGCAGCAAATTTAATTTGCAGCCAATATTTTTCCGATAGGGGTCTGGCTTGCCAGGCTACCATTCTATACATTACATAGCACAATCCTGTTGTAAACAACCCAGTCGATGTTTCAGACCCCTGGAGCCATTTAAAGCTGTGTGTAACACATTGTGGAATGCATTTATTTAGGTATTTGAGAAAATGTAATCAGAGCCCATGTGTTTACATCCTTGGACTGCCATATAATAAACAGTACTGCTGTAGCATACATATATTTAACCAAAGCCCTTTGCTATAAACTTGTTATGTGCTAAGTGAGCTGGGCTAGTGAATTACTCTTTTAGAACTAAATAGTTCCCCCTCTGCGCTGCCGAGTGCCTTTTACCTTCTGGGACTGATGATTGTTTAATGCAGTATGCGAGTACAGTATCAGTTGTTATATGCTTAAAGAGCACTCTACTACCCACTTGGCTGCCCCTGTATTTGCAAAAATATATTGTGTACTGAATGTGTTCAACGGCACTGTTACAACCTCGCAATTCTTTCGATACAATCGTACATTCAGAAACACATTCATCGAACAGGAACTAAAACTATACAGATTATGTGAAAGGTCATATGTGGATGATGTGCTGCCTTTCGAGAAAGATGTGCGCACACAGCGCCCTGCTGTGCTCCATTGTGACGGGACGGCAGTGCTCTGAAGGTCCCTCGGTAGAGAACAGGTATTGTCTCTGCACCGCACCGGGGCTTTTTAGAAAGAGAATAACATATAGAAGAAGACAGATAGACTGATAGAAAAAGAGCCCTCAGGTCATAGGTGAGCCGGCCGTTCCCCCTTTCTTTCCAGAGACCGGTCCTTTTCACCGGCTTCACCTCACTTTAACTCTATAGAAAGGTTGACAGCCGCCAATGGCTTGTTCAACACTTCCCCTTCTGAAGTCTGCGCCCAAATAAAGAGCAAATTGGGTTTCTCCGGAACTACCGGCTTGCTTTGTTCAATTTATCCACCTCAAGGGACGAATCCAAACTAGGTCCAACTGAGTGGTCTTCCCACTCGGTCAGGTTGTAGAATCAGTAGTAGAGAGCAACCTCCCCAACACCCTTGTGCCTATCCCTCCATTGGTAGACAAAACCAAAACCCACTGAGGTCATAACGTAGGAAATCAGCGTAGTGGAGGTCAACTACCATGTCCCGAAGACAGCAACCCCGAAAGATTCTGTGTTAAAATCTCTCTCCCCCAAATCCCAAAAGCAAACACTACTACAGGAAGAGGCCTGTGAGGACTCCCACCAAAATCACAAAGCTCCTAAGTTTCCAATGTCCTAATAAACAAATACCACGCATAGATATACTCTATGGTACTAGACATGGTACACAAGCCTCCAGCAGGTTGGGTTGTTTTTTTTCTATGATTCAGTGAGCAGACAGCAATCATTGCACCCACTGAATCAGACATATATTCCAAGAGTGAGAAAGAGAGAATGTAGGCGAATTCCTAGCACTTATAGACATGGGGAGCCTGTGGATCTCTGTCAAGTCGATGTAGTTGGTTGTTCGCTGGGCCGTGGTGGGGTGACAGCTGAAGGGGCGGGTTGTAGGATGACACACGAGTTGGTGACAAGTCTTGACGAAACATCACTCCGAATGAGAACTGACCTTTGGAAGCCCTGTGTGCTTTTTTTCAAATGATAAAAAGCTAAGCCTTCCTCCCTCAGGCCAGCACTTTTCTGATCCACACCTTTTAAAAAAGGCAATCAACTAGTGTATCAATACTGACAGGGCATCAAATAAATATAGATTATTTATCCTTTGCATGGAAATATGCCAAATATGCCAATATACCAATTATATACAGCGATATATCGTTTATCTTGTCATAGAGTGTTTGGGGAGAAAGCCAGACTTTATTTGAGAGTGTGACAGAACATGGCGAGTCTTTCCTTTTTAAGCAGTGTGTCATGCGTGTTTCTGATGGCTGAGCGGCTCGGGTTCCTGTACCCTTATACCCCCCCACCCCCAGGTCCCATCCCGGTGATCCGGTAACAAGCCATCTGTCAGTGTCATTGTAATTAATCTGCTGCAATTTAGTGGTTAATGAGATGCTGTCGTCTGGGTTACGTGCAGCCTAGCAACCCACTGAGACCCAGATGGGTCGGGTTGGCGGTTAAGCTTCGAGACCCATACAGGGTCATGATGTCATGGGTCTGCAAGTTACAACGTCTACCTGCCCCCTGATGTCAATTAATTCCTTCCATGCGTCATTTAGCCATGATATTCAAACTAACATCAGTACCTCATTGAACCACATATTTGTTGTGCTAACATCAGTCCTGAATGGCACACAACACCATGAACATATCAGTCAGATCTACAAGCATTGCCTCTGTATCATTCCTCCCAGGCCAAGACAGACTGAAGGGTTTCCCGGGTATATCAAAACCTTCTGGCTGATTTACCATTCCGCCCAATTTCAATATAAACGGACTCTATATTGGAAATATTTGAGAGATGCTTCATGAACTATTTCCAGAGTGCAAGCTTGTTTACCTTGTGTCTCTGTATAAACCACATGTTGCACATATACATCCTCCCAGTCATAGCAAGCCCGAAACAACGATACCACAGAAGATTAAAATGACGTCTCGTCACCCCAACCTCTTTTACCCTAACAAGCCCAACTGGCACTCCTGCTTGTTTGTATATCCCCCCCGCCCCTTTAGAAGCGCCACCACTGTCCTCTGGTATATCTGCCAGTGATTCGCTATGGAGTGCTTGGGTCTGGGTGTCATGAAAGCTCCACATTTACCACCATTACAGATGGCCATTGTCCCCCCCACCATTTCTGACACGAGTCAAAGGCCCAGCCAGAAGAAAAATCCCTTTCAATCATGAGTGAAAATTAAACAGTGGATGAGTCGCGCCGGTCTTGCTGAGAATGGAAATTGCCCTGCCACATGCAATATCTCACATGAAGAGGTTTACCCCCCCCCCCCCCCCCCAAACATTCCCATCTTTTGCCTTCTGCGAACTAAGAGCACCCGCATTTGAGTTGGGCTAAATCTTATTCATTTTTATTCTTATTCAACACTATTCACACATTTCTCGCACATCATGGATTCATGAGCTTTATTCGTCAACATGTCACCATGTGTATTCTCTGCCATCAGGTATATAATTACATCTCCCATCGCTTTTGAAATAACCAATAAAACAGATGTGCGAGTCAGTCCATGGATTCATAGAAAATGTCTGTCTTCAAATATGAAAGTAAAGCATAGGCAAATCATGCATGAATAACAAAACCATCCTTCTTTTGCCTTCTTTACGTTGCAGGGTTTAAAAAAGATATCAATATTTGAGGGAGACTGATGGTTATAAAACTAGACGTTTTTAAACGCGACTGGCTGCAACTTCGCTCTATTCTCAATCACCACGGCTCGGAGGTGCCTTCGACAACAGCCTTCCAATCAGAACCCAGGAAATGAGCTGATGACATGAGAATCAACAATCTAGATGGGATCAATTATCCTCGCGAGCCCCTTTGGTCTCCTCATTTCCAACGCATTTGCTGCCAAGGGCCTTCATTATCAGCTTTTGTTATCTCACAGGTTCTACTGAGAGTTCTCACCCTCTCACCCCCACCCCACCCCAGCTCACTCTGCATCAGTTTATCAATGCACAAAAGGGTGAGCTGCCTGGTCTCCAAAACAAAGTTGCACCTTTGATCAAGAGAGTCACCCACGTGGACGAGCAGAGGAGCTGTCAAAATAATACATGCACTTTATTTTTGGGGGGGGGGGGGAGTTGGCAGGCGATGTCTAAACCTTGGCTCAGAGAGGAGAAGAAGGGATTGACAGAATGCCCACGAGGGCTTCAGCCTTGCTCCGAGTTAGACGATGGATCGCGGACACGGGGGGATGGGGTACAGGGAGGGGTATACGTTGGGAGTCAGGCACCATTACACCAGCCCAGCGCCCCCAGGTATGTGGTTAATGGCAGTTAAGAGAGTTTTTTGGCCATGGGTTGCCAATTGCTCGACAAGGCCGAACCATGAAAAGTAAATAAAGAAATCAACACAGTTGGAGATCGGCCCTCTGCAGCACATTGCAAAGTGGGCACCTGACAAACCGAGGCAACCAAGCGTCCCTTTCCCAGCTGAAGTCAATTAGATCGTTACAGACTCCAGGCATTAGTCCTGCTTGTTAAAGACCGCACTATATATGGTTCTGTCTTTCCTCGTCCGTTCATCTCATCCTATGTGCGAACATCTACTAAAGATAATGTGTAGAACATTGTTTTCTATATTATTGTTATACCTGTATGAGTTGCTCAAATGTAGACCTAATGATTCCCATTATCAACACAGTTAGTGCTGGGTTTAAAAGATTAGCAGAGGACATTAGTAAGAGTGGCCACCGCTGTGATTTATTAAATGATCAAATCACATCTCTCGTACTGAGCGATTCCACCCCCCTTGTTACACCATTGTCTTGGGACAAATGTCACATCCCTGAAGAAATAATAAATACCCCATGGAGTTTATTTCATGTTAAAGCGGTTACTCTTTGATTGACTGTTCAAATAGAATAATATTCAACAATTTGGAATGGGAGTTTGCGATGTTTTCTGTACACATGCTTGGGGACATACAAGTATGGACCTCATTGATTATCAGTCATTCAGCAATAGTTGTTGCCTTAAATAAAAAAAAACTGGAAATTAAAAGACATGACTTCATGCAAGAGGACTGCAGTCGAGGAGCTTGAGGGCCGTCGATGTGAGGACTGATGCGATGCGACACAGACAGTTGTTGGACACGCCGTCGCCTGTTTGTTTTTAGAACACCTTGTGCACCAGCGCATGTGTGTATACACAGGGCTCCTCCGCTGGCAGCTTGCTAGTGCCTGGGCGCATTTATCAAGGTGTCGTAGCGGCGGAAGCGTTATAAATGAGCTGCAGCACAGTCAGGATGGGTGGACCACTGGGACAGACTCTGACCCCGCTGTTAAACCTCGTGTCAGACACAGTGGGATGAGATCGTAGGCCCCGGAAATATGGTGCACCACCTTCCTTTATACTCAGAGACAACATGAACCATCATTGATGGTAGCAAGAGAAAGACATTGAGAGCTCCTCAACCACCAGACTAGGCTGCGCACCCACACACACACACACACACACACACACACACACACACACACACACACACACACACACACACACACACACACACACACACACACACACACACACACACACACACACACACACACACCAAACCTTGAAATCCTGATAATATCCAGGCCATACTACATTGTCATGCAACATTGCCATGGAAACTGGATTCTGAGAACACACGTGGATACGGGTTATACACACACACACAACATTTATCACAATGCCAAACATAATAATAATTCACCAGTGAAAGCAAAAGTTGCAAGCTGTGATCCAACCAACACCAGGTGATAATGTACAGGAGTTAGAGGCATTTACCCAACACCCGTCCTTAGGGGATAATTACATTGTCCTCAATCTAAATACACATTTTATTGGCTTTGATTCCCTAACCTAATTCTGAGAACAAATCGGTCAATTGAGCTTGAAAGTAAGACCCCAGCGGCATGTCATTATGGCCCGAGGCATCCAGAATGGACCCGGCCTTACATATCTCCTCAATCCCACGCCCTTGGGCCTGTAGAAAGTAAGACGACAACAAGACGGCCATGTGCATGAACACAGAGTCGGAGCAGGAGGAATATGTGTGTACTTTCTCTGAACTGTTTGGAAACGGTTAGGAAAGAATAACCAGTAAGGAGCAGCCTTCCCTCTGGCTTTGGGGAATACTTGGTGTTTCATGGTAGGGAGGTGACGACAACAACACAGTAAGTGATATGTCATTCCAGCCACTGACAAGGACAGAAGGCCTAAATTGCGTCTAATTGATGTTGGCCCGGTCCCACTACCAGAGTCTGAACGGCATTGTAATTGCACACCGGACTCAATGAGGTCATTATCGCCGGTCAAAGGGAAGAACAGAGATACAGTATTTATATAAATGTTGAGCATGTGATCTCTCTATGACGCAGACACGCACACACTTCTGTGTTCTATGATTTTATAACCCCGCTACATCTCATATCCTTGAACCCATCACAAAGCTGCTTAGCTCTCAGTCTCCTTCTCTTCACCGGTCAGGCCTACATTGTGATGTGCTTGTCTGGTACAAAAGCCTCATCTCACCTCAGACCAGGCGGCCGTACACCGTGACATGGTCAACAGCATGTGATGTGGCGTTTTGAGATGCCCCAACGAGAACCTAGCACTTCAGAACTCCTTGACGTTGACCGACTGCTCTCTGCTGGACCTATGTAAACATCACAAAGAGATAAGTTCGAACAACCATACAGAGGAACTGTTGGTCGTGCAGTGGCATGTCGCTGGCATCCAGGAAAGGGGTCCACAAATGTTTTCCTACTCTTTTATTTTTGTACCACAAGACCTTCAGCCTAACAAATAAGGGACTCTTTCTCGACAGTAACCGAAGACGGTCTATGAATTCGTGCAAGGTCATGAAAGCAGAATACGAGGATTGGTCGCAGTAATACATGTAGTGTTGCCATTCTCCTGGGCAAAGCACAGCAACAACGTCTGGCACTATTACTGCCTTGTCTGACATCGGTGACCATCTCAGAAGGTCACCGATGGACATTCTAAGCCTCCGTGTGATGTCCACATTGTGCAAACCAGTCTGAGAGCTGATCTAAAATGAACCCATTTGCCGCGTGAAAAAAAAAACCCAGATGGCAAACGTACATACTGTACGTATTCGCCAGCACTGTTGATAGAAACGAGGACTCATCATTGTGTTATGTTTAGCAAACAAAGGGAATGGCGCTCCGGGGGGTTAACGCAGCGCAACTTTTTTTCATGTCTTTCCAGCGTCAGTGTGTAGCAGCGTTTAGCACCGTTGTATCTCTACATGAATCCCCATTGGCTACCAAACACAGGGAGAGGGATAACCAACCACAGATTGAATCTAGGCACTGGGATCACAGCTCTACTTAGCAGATACATTGTAGTCTTCACGTACGGACAGAAGTAAGTATATACAGAAACACACACACAAACATACACACACAAATACACACACATGGAAAGAAACACATGCACACACAGGGCCGTTGCACCAAATCCTGGGCCCTGTATACAAGAGGTACTGATGGGCCCCCCCCCCCCGAATTCCCCCTACTAGCTCCCTGCGCTAGGGGGGGGGGGGGGGGTATAGAACAATTGCTGATGGGGGGGGGGGGGTATAGAGCAATTGTTGTAGGAGACGTGGCCGTGTGCGACTCCTAACACTATGGGCTGGTGGATAATTCAGATAAAATATTATTTTTTATTTTTTATTCTTATTTACTATTGCCATGGGCCCCCCCTCTGCCTTGGGCCCCCCCAGGACTGCCTCACTTTCCCCCGCAGTCCGTCGGCCCTGTGCATACACACACACACACGGGTTTGAGAGCATCCAGGTGCATATGTGTTAAGGTGTGTGGAGCATGTGGGCATTTTGGACCGTGACGTTCTCTCAGTGTTTCACAATGTTTCACTAGTACATTGTCATAGACACATTCATCATTTAGCTTCCGGGGAATGACGGGGATACTGTGTGTTTGTGTGCGGGTGAGCAAGTGATTGAGTGGGTTGGTGGGTTGGTGCGATTATATTGCTATAGTCTTTTTTGTAATTGTTTTTCCTTTAAACCTCCATGCATTTGAGCATAACAATGGTTTGCATTCAAGACCCGCGCAGACATTTCACTTGCATCACATTATGCTCACACAAATGGCTTTGCCGTTGAGGCATCCATTGTATTTCACCTCTGTGAACAAGTTTTGTGTTATGTTCAATCTCGGTTTGGTCTTCTGGAAGCCGTTAACACATCAGAAGGCGTTATGAGTGGGGGTGAGGTGAGGCATGTCCTCCATCTTAAGAGAGAAGATGGAGGACAGGAACATCTAATTACTCTTATGAGCTTATGTCGGGTACGCCATCTGAATCCTAAACACACACACGGAGACCCTATTGACATGCTGCTCTCAAACACTATGTCCGCAATGGTTAGTGAGAGAGTGAGCAAGCTTGTTCCCTCAAAGGTTTTGGTGTTTTTGTCACCAATTGAGAATGGCTTTGCCGTTGAGGCATCCAGCAAAAATATGTAACGTGGTTGTGGCCTCTTTCAACATATCCAAATAACTCAAAGGATTCTCTGTACACAACCATATATTCCCATCCTAATCATAGATTTAACTCGGAGAGGTGTCTCATCACAAAAGCAAAACCTCCTCACCCTCTTTGAAGTGCTTTTTCTGTAAGCGTGACCCGGGAAGATATTGGACATATCAAATGACCCATTATTAGAGATATGGATCATTGTTCGCTCCGCTTAGGCCTGACCATGTTTTCCCTTTTATCTGAAATAGCAATGAAAAAAAAATTTGGCGCAATAGTATGATAGAATAATATAACTGCATCTTGCAGAATAATTTGAGCATTTTTCTAAGGTGCTATTTCCAAGCTATTTTCTTCCACTCTGAATGAATTTCATGCTGAACTTTTAGCCCTCATAACTAAGAAAGGACGTTTTTGTTGGCATAAGGTGTGATGACAATTCAAGAAATGGAATAATGTACTTTCTCACTTCAACACAACACTTTTTCTTCCTTACTCTCTGTTCGAATGTTCGTAAAAACTACATGTACCTGGTATGTAAGAAAAGACAGAATTTACCAGTCTCTGCCAACCACTCTGTGAATGTTCTGTGTGGCTGACGCTGAAAGGGTAAGCTGAACATAATGTCAATGTAGATGGCTTTGTCCGAGAGATGATTAACCTTCTTGGACACTTCTCATATAACTTCACGGTCTGGCGCCTTTTCTATACAACTTTGCTCATAATAATGCTCATACTCATACGACGCATATTAGCTCAAAAAGTAAGCATCACAGAGTCGCCTAGGCCGTATCCATAAGGATAACACCCCCCTTCTCCTTTCAAGGATTCCTGCCAAGTCATAGAGTTGAACTTTGTGCTGAAACCGGGGGGGACGCCAACTCTTTCAGATGCTAAGGATAAAACCTTCCACTAATGGGCGTATATCATGTTAGTCTTGGTGTGTTGAACTAGTTACCAGTGTGTCTAAAAACATGCAATAGCTACTGCTTCAAGGGAACATGATAACTGGATGGTCATCTAGGAGCAGCAATAGGCAAACAATAAAGCTCTGCTTACAATTTATTTCTAATTTGTTTGAAACACTATGATAGAATAAGGGTATGATCATTAGAGTAATGGATGGAGCGCAAGAATGTTGACCACAAGTTAGTCGACTGACTTTGTCACAACAGCTGGAACTGCAGTAAAATCACTCAATGTGTCGTTACATTCCGTGCCCAATTACCAAATTAGAGATTTGACGATTTTAGCGTCTCCAATCTCACCCTTTATATTGAACATTACGACGGTAATTCAATCCTTTTGCAATAAACACTTGTTATTGGTGGTTAGAATGCATAATCAAGCAGTGAATTGCATATCAGTTAGCAAAATACTTCCCTGAAAGAGACAGATATCAAACGAGAAGGACAGGAAGTATAGGTCATCCTTAAGCGACGTCATTCTGAAGTTTAGCACTTTGCAAAGGTAAAATAAAATGTGAAAGGTCAGGTAGAAAAAGCTTCCTTACTGTCATTCCCTTGCAAAGGCTTTCAGGGGAAAAAAATTAAATAATACAATAAATACAATCGGTCACCATGTGCTTCATTTTTTCTAGCCTTCTGTTACAAAGATTTTATAAATATCAAGACAGTTACTAATAATTGAATAACCCTTTGCTTAATGGCAGCCAGTTCTAGGAGCTCTTCCTGCTCAGAAGCAGTTTGACATAGAAACAAGAATTATTAGCTTGGACTTCTACTCAAGATAAGACACCATTTTGCAACGCTGCCAGGCCTCATTAGGGTGATAGAAGCACGGTGAAGTGGCCATAAAACACAAGTCCTCTTCATTTAGAAGCTGATGGACGAGGCGGCCATCTTTAGTCACAGCCAGGCCCGTCATACTGAACAAATGATTACATGCATTCTCGTACTCTCTATACGTCTCCCTCTCTCCCCCTTACCCCCATTCAAACATGGGCTCAATTAGGGCGGCATCGCACTCTGCAGACTTTGTCGTTAATAACAATCGCGTAATCAAATTAAGCCCGTTCCTCCTTCCCTATCTGCTAGCGACGGTAGCGATTAGCCGACCGCTTAATGAGTCGCTCCATGTCCCCTGATGCCCGCTCTGATCTTCACGCCCCACAGAGACGCTACCCACCAGGGGGATCAGTTATGAAGTCAAGTATCCCAGGTGGGGATGCAGGAGATTGAGACGGAAGGAGAGATCAGAGATAGAGTGTGTTGGGGTGGTGTTGGTGAATACATAATGGGAGGGGAAAATAACAGCACTTTGACTTTAATTAAATATGTATTCAAGTACAACTTTCGTTGTATAGCCCATGATATTAAGACTTGACATTGTGCAAAAAAGCTTTCTACACTTAATGACAGGACAAACCTAACAAAACTCAAATCCTGCTGCATGCATAATTTAACAATGGCATGTCTCTTGCATAATCACGACCCTGAATAATTTAAAATATAACTGGCAAATAACACATAAGTCTGTTGAATAATGGATGTTGGGCGTGGGTAGCATGCACAGAATCCTTAAGATAGCTGTGCAGAAACTATGTGTGTGTGTGTGTGTGTGTGTGTGTGTGTGTGTGTGTGTGTGTGTGTGTGTGTGTGTGTGTGTGTGTGTGTGTGTGTGTGTGTGTGTGTGTTAGTGTGTGTGTGTGTGTGTGTGTGTGTGTCACTCAAAGCAGTCCACCTCTGTCTGAGATACTAGGAGAAGCAGGGGGCTTGGAGGCCAGACCTATTATACTTCAGCTCAGAGGAGCTCCAGACCGGCGCAAGATGATTCCAATGCCTAGCCCTGGCTTAGTATAAGCCGCAAATGATCTTCTGTTGCACTGTTGCACCATACAGGAGGCCACTTCCACAACTAGAGGCACATTGAACAAGGAACATAAAGGAGGTATGAACTATGAAGAAAAAAATAGATAATATTTATATATATAAATTATATATTATATATATTAAATATATCCTGTTTAAATTGTATGGTTAATGTTTTAAAAACAAAAACATTATTTAAAATAATATGCCGGATTAAATGTTTGATGTGTATATTGTGAATTTATTCTGTATGTAGTCATCAAAAAAGAAAAAAGAAAACAGTCAGCCAGTCAACGGAAGAAAAAACATCCACGTTCTGCCTTGACAGAAATGTTGTGTACAGCAGTAAAACAGCCAGACCTCTGTTGTAATTGCTTAGACGTATCAAGGTGAGCTGGCAGTGAAACCTAGCGTGCAGGCCAGCATATCCCCACCGCGACCCTCGATGTTATCTCCTCCAGTCCTCTATGCCCAACTCTGACGTGGCCACCGGGCCCCTGTGGGAGTAAAGGTTACCCCCTTCAGGCCCTCGACTGCTCGGGGTTGAAGGGACGCCTCAAGGGGTTCCTGAAGCCAGCCGCATCGACGCCCTGTCTGCCTGGACTCTGCTGACAGACCTTGGCTGAAATGGACCATGCCGAATCAAGTCTATTTTCAGTGGTACCGACCCTGTGGCTTTAGATTCTATTGCAGGCATACAGATTTTAAACCGAGGTAGAAGGGCTTATGCTTAATTGTTTCCCCAGCTTCCCCCCCCCCGCCCCCCTGCCAAAACAGCTGCGAAATAATTAAATATAGGTTTCAAACTCAATACACATCAAACTAATATGACTAATTATACGGCTTGGCACGCTATTCATTCAACAATTTGCCTACCATGTTTGTTTCTGAATAAACCGAATGACACAATTGTGATTCTCAATTATACATCATTTTGGCAGAAAAGCTTAGGTACAAAGCCAAAGAGAAACACAACAGTGTAAAGCTGACTCTAAAAGTAATTTGAACTGCAGATTGATTATAATTACGATGATTGCATTACATTTTTTTAAATTTCCTCTAAGATGTTTCTAGTACACTGGACACTGCCAAGAATGATGATGATGTACTGTTGTTTACCCAGTATTAAAACCAGTATATCAGGTGAAGAACTATTTCATACATAGATTTCTTTTTCAACGATGTCCCTGTTACAATGCATTCACACATTGCATGCATCACAGGGTTAAAGTTCCGAATTCTTGAGTTGGACAGAACTTCCCTGCAGTCCATTTGTTTAATGATGTATTTAATCATCGAAAATCAATGCCTGAACATACAGGAACACAGACACACACAGCATAACACGCATACAGAGGCAACTCTGCTTGCGCGCACACACACACACACACACACACAAACACACACACACACACACACACACACACACACACACACACACACACACACACACACACACACACACACACACACACACATCTATGGGCCGACAACATGTCATAGTAGCTCCATCGTAGTCATAGCGACAGTCATGTGCGTATGACATCCCGTGTAGTAAAAGTGACAGGAGAGCAAAGGACAAGAGACAATTAGAAATGAATGCAACAGTAATGGGCAGCACATGTATATGATGGGGGGGTTAGAGCGAGAGAAAGAGAGAGAGAAATATTCTGAATTGCGAGTCAATTACCGAGTTGATTTGTTAATGCAATGTTGGAACTTGCTCCTTGAACCCAATCAACAACCTAGTCTATTTTAAAAAAGCAAGGAAAATGATAGAAAAACAGCTGCATAATCAGGGTCCTCATCGTAGTCAATATGAAGAACCCATTAAGATCACAAAAAAAGGTTTCCCCAGGTTTGGCTCCCATTTCCTCCTGTGGCAGACTGCACCTTCATCCCGTTTCCTCGACCCACAGAACATAACATTGACAGAAAAACCCATCCGTATCAAGGGCAACATGTTTGCTCCTGCTCCTCACTTCTAAATAATATGGTATAATGCTGGGCAAATATTCTTTAGAAGGCGGAGAGATAAAGTGTTTTGTTGCAATAACATCCTGAAACCCTGTGGTAATTAATAAAGCAGCTGAAGGAGCATTAGCCGCCGGCATGATGTTCAGTATGAATTAGAGGAGGAGCAATTACAAAGGGGACAAAAAAAGAGGAAGGACGAGAGCCATTATGTCTCCATCAACTTCGCAAACCGCATGAGGGCAATTTACATGTAATAACACACTCATCCAGAGGACATGGATGGAGGGGGGCCTGCCGAAGAAGAAGCAGGGCTGGCTGATCAAAGAAAATCGATGCAACTCGCTGAATGGATCTCAGATCTGCAGTTGATTTCAAAACTGCGGTCTGAGGCAGAGAGACTGTAACATTGCACCATTGAGGTAGAGACAGAGACAAAGAGCAAGGGATAGAGACAGGGAGAAACAGAGAGCCAGAGAGAGAGAGAGAGAGAGAGAAAGACAGAAAAAGAGAGACAGGCAGAGAGGACTGGACAGACAGACAAAGAGCAACCTGGTCTCACAGGAATCCGTGTAATGACTACGGACGCTTAACTCGAAATCCGTAGCCACATCACGGAAACACGTCGATTTCCGTGATGTGGCCACGGAATTCGCTCCAATGCAAGTTAATGACACTGATGTTCCGTGGCTCACACACGGATCCCCGTTTCAACGAGCGAGTCGACCACGGGGATTAATTCAAAACCTGTGGTGGTCTCACTGAAACACTTAAATTGTCCTTGATGTGTCCACGGAAGTTGCTCCAATGCAAGTAAATGACACTGATATTCCGTGGCACACACACACAGATTCCCGTTTCAATCTGTGTGTGTGCCAAAGTTGACCACGGCGGGGGCTTGACTCAAAATCCGTGCTGGTCTGACGAAATCACTTAAATTGTCCGTGATGTGGTTACGGAATTTGCTCCAATGCAAGTAAATGACACTGTCATTCCGTGGCTCACACACGGATCCCCGTTTCAACGAGCGAGTCGACCACGGGCGCTTAACTCACAGTCCGTGGTGGTCTCACGGAATCACTTAAATTGTCTGTGATGTGGCTACGGAATTGGCTCCAATGCAAGTAAATGACACTTTTATTCCGTGGCTCACACACAGATCCCCGTTTCAACGAGCGAGTCGACCACGGGTGCTTAACTCACAGTCCGTGTTGGTCTCACGGAATCACTTAAATCGTCCGTGATGTGGCCACGGAATTTGCTCCAATGCAAGTAAATGACACTGTTATTATTCCGTGGCTCACACACGAGAGAGAGAGAGAGAGAGAGAGAGAGAGAGAGAGAGAGAGAGAGAGAGAGAGAGAGAGAGAGAGAGAGAGAGAGCGCGCTCGCTTCAGAAGGGGTGTGGCAGAAAGTACAGTGCACCCTAGGTAGGCTATGCGTCAAAACCACAAATGCAACAAAGGGTCCATGCTTTGTATTATGGAATATGGATACTACAATTTTGGCAGCAGATAGTGTGGTACACACTCTATTATGTATCGTGCTCATGCTCACGAAAATAATCTATTGAACTGTGTCCGAGAGCACGGTTGTCTGACTTATTTTGTGCTACACAGAACACAAACCATAGCCTTTCAATTGGGATATTTGATTCGACTATAGAAGGGGTGTGCGCTGGTACAGGGCACCCTCTTATGTATTTGTCAAAACAACATATGCACCAAAGGGTAAATGAAGTATTAGAGATACTCTGATATCCCCTTTTTTTTCAGCAGACCTCCTCAAATACATTTCGTGCTCATGCTCAGGAAGATTAATCGATTGAATCGTGTCCCAGAGCATGATTGTCCGACTTTATTCGTACTGCAGAACGAAATGTAAACCCATGCCTTTTGGATGGGAGCGTTTCTCAGAATATAAACAGGTAGCTATATAAACGTCAATACGTCACTCTGAGAGATGCGCACGGACATTGACGCAGCCGCGAAAGCAAAACACCAGGTTCATTGATTGAACGAGGCAGGGTTATTTTAATTAATTAATTCAGTTATCATGTCATTCCTCTTCCTGAGTGTTTATTGACTATTCCTGGTGATTTAAATGCTCATTGCAAGCTTCCTATTTATGTCTAGTGTAGGCTATACTGTCAATAAGCACCCTCCCCGTCCGATATGGATATGGAGAATTGTTCCCACGCCCCAGTGATGGTGGTGTCATATCTATGAAAGAGGGCATTCAAATATGAAACGGATAATGTATAGAATAACATATTAATTAAAGAATTAATTAAATTAAGGGTGGTTCATTTTGTTTGATAATCTCAAAATATTTTTTTTTTTGTTAGAGGACTTTTGGTGTAAACCGAAATCGTATGATTGGCCCCAAAACCAATTTAAATATCCAAAAAATAACTATTTTGTTGCTTTTCCATTCACAAACCCTTCCTATCGACTTCGGTTAGGCCTACAATGTTAAATGTTAAACTGATATTGCCTCATAAAATGTAACCTAGGCCTATGTCTTATTTTTATTATGCAAACAAACTCAAAATACTCTTGCAAACCATTGCTGTTTTATTGAAACTGGTCAGCGATACACAAAAAACACATGGCCAACAAATGCAGAGATGACCAAGTCATTAATTAATATTCGGGCGATTCGGTTGACATTGTGGCTGCGCGTCATAGCTTCGTCACACAGGCTACATCCCAGAATTGCGCCTTTTCCAGTCATTGCAGGATCACTTTCAACAGGTATGTAGCCTATTTCCTGCATGTTTAATATGCGTTTAATATGCATTGTTATATAAACGTTGTCTCAGACTTTTCTCGTGTTAGCTAGAGCCATTATCTCTGATTAGTTAATTTAGATAGGGTTATCAAAACAGGTGCCTATTTTTAGACAGCCAGCATTATAGTTGAACTATGTGCGCAATGCGTCGCGTTCCTCTGTGTTTGTGCAAATACCAGATGTGTAGGGTATTACATGAGCGCCATGTACATTAGGGATGGAGTGCATGCATTAGGGATAAGTGAAGTGGAATAGTGGCCTGGATTTTACACGAATCACGCACGCACATAGTAGCCTAGGAGCCATTCGGTCGGTACTAGTTCCTCGTTCCTCATCCTTTGGGTCGGATCTCGGGAGGTGACGTTCTGTTATTCTTCTGTGAATCTATAACTCCGTGACCACGCAGACGCTTCGACGCACTCATGAACCTTGCAAAGAGTACCTGAGACACTCAGGGAGTGAACGCTGATTGGCTAATACCCCCTCAGAAGCATTTATATAGAAATTAGAAGATAAAAAGAACATACCGTGTTATAATACCGTTATCGTCTATGCCTCAAATCATACCTTGATATAAATTGTAGTCCATACTGTACAGCCCTCGTTGTAGCCTACATCTCATCGACACATTGATTCACGGAGTAATATAACTAAACTTTGAAAGAGATTTGACAACAGAATCCGAGCCCCAATCTGTGAGATTTTGTCAAGAGTCCTATTTATATTATAAACACTAAAGGGAAACGCACAGTCCTGGTTGATTGCAACACCAAAGAGCAAGGCATGTTGGTGTGGCCAGAGAGCTGTCTCAACCACAGTGTTGTCACTGGTTTAATGGCCTTCCTCCTTTGGGAAGTGCAGCCATGTGCTTCAGTCATTCTTGTGTAGAATATAACAAGAATGGTTATTGAGCAATTTGTTGGTCGGACGATTACAATAATGGTGATTTGATTATTTTATTTATTCCCTGCATTTTTTTGACTAAGATGTACCTAGTAATCACTATCATACATCTAATTTTTGTTAATGAATGTAGAAATCCTTCTAATTATGTTTTTTTGTCTTTGTTACAGATTATTTACAAGATAGCTTTCCAAAAAAGACAAACAAAGGCACTTTTAAGAGCCATTCTCTCTCTCGCTCTCTCTCTCACACTTTCTCTCTCTTTCTCACACTCACAGACAAACACACACACACACACACACACACTGATATTGTATCTGAAAATGTTGCTGTTATTGTCATCCCTAATGTACATGAGCGCCATGTACATTAGGGATGGAGTGCATGCATTAGGGACAAGTGAAGTGGAATAGTGGCCTGGATTTTACACGAATCACGCACGCACATAGTAGCCTAGGAGCCATTCGGTCGGTACTAGTTCCGCGTTCCTCATCCTTTGGGTCGGATCTCGGTAGGTGACGTTCTGTTATTCTTCTGTGAATCTATAACTCCGTGACCACGCAGACGCTTCGACGCATTGATTCACGGAGTAATATAACTAAACTTTGAAAGAGATTTGACAACAGAATCCGAGCCCCAATCTGTGAGATTTTGTCAAGAGTCCTATTTATATTATAAACACTGAAGGGAAACGCACAGTCCTGGTTGATTGCAACACCAAAGAGCAAGGCATGTTGGTGTGGCCAGAGAGCTGTCTCAACCACAGTGTTGTCACTGGTTTAATGGCCTTCCTCCTTTGGGAAGTGCACCCATGTGCTTCAGTCATTCTTGTGTAGAATATAACAAGAATGGTTATTGAGCAATTTGTTGGTCGGACGATTACAATAATGGTGATTCGATTCTTTTATTTATTCCCTGCATTTTTTTGACTAAGATGTAACTAGTAATCACTATCATACATCTAATTTTTGTTAATGAATGTAGAAATCATTCTAATTATGTTTTTTTGTCTTTGTTACAGATTATTTACAAGATAGCTTTCCAAAAAAGACAAACAAAGGCACTTTTAAGAGCCATTCTCTCCCTCGCTCTCTCTCTCACACTTTCTCTCTCTTTCTCACACTCACAGACAAACACACACACACACACACACACTGATATTGTATCTGAAAATGTTGCTGTTATTGTCATCCCTAATGTACATGAGCGCCATGTACATTAGGGATGGAGTGCATGCATTAGGGATAAGTGAAGTGGAATAGTGGCCTGGATTTTACACGAATCACGCACGCACATAGTAGCCTAGGAGCCATTCGGTCGGTACTAGTTCCGCGTGCCTCATCCTTTGGGTCGGATCTCGGGAGGTGACGTTCTGTTATTCTTCTGTGAATCTATAACTCCGTGACCACGCAGACGCTTCGACGCATTGATTCACGGAGTAGTATAACTAAACTTTGAAAGAGATTTGACAACAGAATCCAAGCCCCAATCTGTGAGATTTTGTAAGATGTAACTAGTAATCACTATCATACATCTAATTTTTGTTAATGAATGTAGAAATCCTTCTAATTATGTTTTTTTGTCTTTGTTACAGATTATTTACAAGATAGCTTTCCAAAAAAGACAAACAAAGGCACTTTTAAGAGCCATTCTCTCTCTCGCTCTCTCTCTCACACTTTCTCTCTCTTTCTCACACTCACAGACACACACACACACACACACACTCACAGACACACACACACACACACACACACACACACACACACACACACACACACACACACACACACACACACACACACACACACACACTCCTGTATTTTATCTGTATTGTGTGTCAATTGTCCAGCGATGTTCAAAAACCAGAAGGTTTGTTCTGATGCCGTTGAGATCAGGGACCATATGGCTTCTGAAATCAGTAATGCGCTACTCCTTGAGGCCCGGATGAGACCAATTTCATCAGCTTACTTCCATTTGTATGAACTTTACCATTGCTGTTGTTTGAGTAATCCAATGTAAAGTATAACTTTACAGTCTGATATTGTATCTGAAAATGTTGCTGTTATTGTCATGTAGGCAGCAATGGGAGACTCCCACTTTCCTCCAAAAAAAAGAGGAGAAAGAAGAGTGCAGTCAAAAAAAAGAAAGTGGTCACGAGCCGACTTCAGAAACGTCAGAAATCACCCAGACGTGCATCAGGTTGTTGTTTACTGCACTGTTGTCATGGTTAAATAATAATTCACGAAATGCCAGCGGGTAGAAATATGGTGTTATCCCTCTTTGACAGATGTATGGTTGATTTTTGGGGGATTTCCAGACTAAAATGTATGAAGCCTGATACTATAGATAACCCAAAAAATATTGGTCTCTGCAGCTTCCGTGAACCCAGTGAGTGAGGAAGTCCAGCTCGAAGGAATTGAATTGACTGCAAGTCTTGGTGAGCATGCCTGCATATTCTGTATGACTACATTTCCCATTCCTCCATATCCAAAACTTCATATCCACAACTTTCTCAATGATCTCTCTGACTCTGACCATTCAACCCGGTATCACGCAATTGCGTGCTCCTGCGCACGAACGTTAATCTATTGAAGCGTGTTCCCGAGCACGATAGTCAGACTTTTTGCGTGTTACACAAAACGAAATGTAAACCAATGCATTCTGAATGGGAGTGTTCTAAGACAATTAACGTGCTCCACAAAACGGTACGAGAGAGAGAGAAAGAGAGAGCGGGAGGGACAGAGAGAGAGAGAGAGAGCGAGAGAGAGGCTTCAGAAAGGGTGTGCGCAGATAGTACAGTGCACCCTAGTTATGTTTATGCCAAAACCTATATATATAATTAGGCTGTGGAAATTGCAATAAGTTAAGAACACAACTTCGCACGTTGAGCACACAGCCGTGTGACTCGTTTATTTTGTAGAAAAGAAAACCGGAAAACAAAGCGTGCTGAAGGTAAACAAATCCAGCATGGTCTGTGACGTCATGAGACGCACGTAATCCTTAGGGACCGCGATCCCTGAACCACCAAGAACGTAAATGACATGCAGTAAACAACAACACAATTGAAAGAACAACACATAACGAAATACTGTAGGTGAATTATGTTACGGTCACTACAAGGCTATAATTATATTATTTAGCGTGTAATGAGACAATCTATAGCCAAATTGTCGAAGATGCCCAAGAATCTTCGGGGATATCAGCATGGGGAGTCGGCGAATCAGACCCATGAAGGCACACACGCACGCACACGCACAGACACACACACACAAGCACACACAAGCACACACACGCACGCACAGACACACAGACACAGACACACACACACACACACACACGCACACACGCACACGGTGCATTTCGCTGCTAAAACAACAACAAAAAAATATTCCCTCAAATATTATTACTTTCAAAACGTTGGCCAAAATGGCCAATAATATCATTTTTTATTTGGGATGCTTCTAGGACATTTTGGGTTGATTTTGAACGGTATGTGGGGGGCACGTTTTTTGCAGGACCTGGCAACCCTGCGCTGTTGCCCGAGATCTGGATCCACCCCGGCGTGGTGCCGTCTCCTTTTGACCTTTTGACCCCAGACTTCTGGGGGAATAGCTGAATCAATTCATTAGTCAATCAGAAGCATGTAAATATCTTCCCGGTGGCGTAAGAGGACGAACAAGGTGTCCTTCAACATCTACGCTTCCAGGAGATTGCAACGGTGCCACACATGCATATTCGAACATGTTTAATGGTAGTAATTAGCTGTCGAAATTGGAGGCCTTAATCAATACTGAGCAGCTATTGATTTGCTTCCCGATAAAGATTTGTCACAAATGACATGTTATTTAACATCTACACGTTGAGCTGAGTCCAATGACACCAAGAACGACACTCTAGCTAATGGTAACATGTATTTTACATGGTACACCTAGGTCTAGGACATGATCTCGGTGTAGCAAGAGGCCGAGTTTGATCTCATTGGACTCAGCTTAACGTGTAGATGCTAATTAACATGTAATTTGTCAAAAATCTCTATCGGGAAGCAAATCTATAGCTGGTCATTATTGATAAAGGCCTCCAAAATCGACAGCTAATTACTACCCCGAAACATATTCAAATATGATCATGTGTGGCACTGTTGCAATCGTCTCGAAACGTAGATGTCAAAGGACACCTTGTTTGCTCTGTTGCACCACCGGGAAGATATTTTCATACTTCTAATGGATTGATTCATATTTTAAGGTTCTCGGAGTGAGACTTTAAGTGGCTGCAACAGAAGTGTTGAGACGAAAGATGATATCAAGAGATTTATAGATTATTCCCATTCACATTATGATTCTTCGTCGTAACATCCGACCAAACATCCTTTACATTCACAGAGCGAAGATTATGAAAGTCCAGGCTCAGCAAGTGCTCCATCTCGTTGCACCTGCACCCAGCGGCTCGCTTGCAAGATTTTGGCCTGAAGTTCTTCCCAGACCAACACCCTAGCCATCCAACATGCATATCTTAGAATCAGGCCTCTCTTTAATAGTGACAAAAAGTTATGAGAGAAACACACATTAACTTTTTGTTATCTCATAAGCGGCGTGGTGCCGGCTCCTTTTGACCTTTTGACCCCCGACTTCCAAAACGTGGCCACAGGCCAGCTGTGTCTACACACCTTTAGCCACAAATGTACACCTCCATCCCACAAAAAATGGGGACTAGAAACTAACCTCTGTCTTATGTACATTTACTGTACTGTTGGAGGTCACGCCCCTCTGCCGACCTTTTCGAGATAGCTAGGGATGCTAAAATGTTTACACACATTTCCCGGGGCCCCGTGTACGACATATCCGAGATTCCTGCCCGAGACTTGGCCCGGTCAGACCCCGAGGGCAGGCCCCCCCTTCCTGCCCTCGGGGTCCAACCGGGCCACGTTTCGGTGCGGAGGTCCCAGTTAGGCCCTAGAAAAAGGTATTAAAATTTCAGGGCGGTAGGACCTTCCTATCTCAAAAACTGTTTTTCCACCACATTCTGAACCATTAGGTCTTGCAGGCTACACTTCTGAGGGGCTTTGTCCAAATGACACTCCATTTGGGAAAACTTTTTTTCTCTAAGGGCTAGAACTCCAAATCTCGGATATGTCGTACACGGGGCCCCGGGAAATGTGTGTAAACATTTTAGCATCCCTAGCTATCTCGAAAAGGTCGGCAGAGGGGCGTGACCTCCAACAGTACAGTAAATGTACATAAGACAGAGGTTAGTTTCTAGTCCCCATTTTTTGTGGGATGGAGGTGTACATTTGTGGCTAAAGGTGTGTAGACACAGCTGGCCTGTGGCCACGTTTTGGAAGTCGGGGGTCAAAAGGTCAAAAGGAGCCGGCACCACGCCGCTTATGAGATAACAAAAAGTTAATGTGTGTTTCTCTCATAACTTTTTGTCACTATTAAAGAGAGGCCTGATTCTAAGATATGCATGTTGGATGGCTAGGGTGTTGGTCTGGGAAGAACTTCAGGCCAAAATCTTGCAAGCGAGCCGCTGGGTGCAGGTGCAACGAGATGGAGCACTTGCTGAGCCTGGACCTTCATAATCTTCGCTCTGTGAATATAAAGGATGTTTGGTCGGATGTTACGACGAAGAATCATAATGTGAATGGGAATAATCTATAAATCTCTTGATATCATCTTTCGTCTCAACACTTCTGTTGCAGCCACTTAAAGTCTCACTCCGAGAACCTTAAAATATGAATCAATCCATTAGAAGTATGAAAATATCTTCCCGGTGGTGCAACAGAGCAAACAAGGTGTCCTTTGACATCTACGTTTCGAGACGATTGCAACAGTGCCACACATGATCATATTTGAATATGTTTCGGGGTAGTAATTAGCTGTCGATTTTGGAGGCCTTTATCAATAATGACCAGCTATAGATTTGCTTCCCGATAGAGATTTTTGACAAATTACATGTTAATTAGCATCTACACGTTAAGCTGAGTCCAATGAGATCAAGCTCGGCCTCTTGCTACACCGAGATCATGTCCTAGACCTAGGTGTACCATGTAAAATACATGTTACCATTAGCTAGAGTGTCGTTCTTGGTGTCATTGGACTCAGCTCAACGTGTAGATGTTAAATAACATGTCATTTGTGACAAATCTTTATCGGGAAGCAAATCAATAGCTGCTCAGTATTGATTAAGGCCTCCAATTTCGACAGCTAATTACTACCATTAAACATGTTCGAATATGCATGTGTGGCACCGTTGCAATCTCCTGGAAGCGTAGATGTTGAAGGACACCTTGTTCGTCCTCTTACGCCACCGGGAAGATATTTACATGCTTCTGATTGACTAATGAATTGATTCAGCTATTCCCCCAGAAGTCTGGGGTCAAAAGGTCAAAAGGAGACGGCACCACGCCGGGGTGGATCCAGATCTCGGGCAACAGCGCAGGGTTGCCAGGTCCTGCAAAAAACGTGCCCCCCACATACCGTTCAAAATCCACCCAAAATGTCCTGGAAGCATCCCAAATAAAAAATGATATTATTGGCCATTTTGGCCAACGTTTTGAAAGTAATAATATTTGAGGGAATATTTTTTTGTTGTTGTTTTAGCAGCGAAATGCACCGTGTGCGTGTGTGTGTGTGTGTGTGTGTGTGTGTGTGTCTGTGTCTGTGTGTCTGTGCGTGCGTGTGTGTGCTTGTGTGTGCTTGTGTGTGTGTGTCTGTGCGTGTGCGTGCGTGTGTGTGTGTGTATAACACGCTATTTTATGTTGAAATGCGACGTAATCCAGTGTTCACGAAAAGTACACTGTCAACGTATGCTTTTGGCGACTGGGTTGGCTCTCAGATATACGTGTTTCTAACAAGATGATATCATTAAAAGTTACATAAAGTAACAGTTTAATAACACAAACGCAGGAAGCACGTGTGCTGCTAGTTTAGCGAAAGCAACCTGACGTCGTTGAAACATGCGAGCGAGCCGATCAAATCCTAATAACTATAAAACTAAAGATCAGACACAATCACTGACTGAAGATTATGCAAGTAAAAAGTATATTTCTCGCTAGAAATGTTATTAGAAACACGTTTAACTGTGAATCTGTCCTAAAATATTGCATTTCCCATTCAGATAATAAAGATTAATAAAGATCATACACATTCACTGACTGAAGATTATGTAAGGAAAGTGTACATTTCTCGCTAGAAAAGTCATTAGGAACGCGTTTAATGGTGAATCTGTCCTAAAATATTGCATTTCCCATTCAGATAATAAAGATTAATAAAGATCATACATATTCACTGACTGAAGATTATGTAAGGAAAATGTAAATTTCTCGCTAGAAATGTCATTAGAAACGCGTTTAATGGTGTATCTGTCCTAAAATATTGCATTTCCCATTCAGAATAATAAAGATTAATATAAGCTACGCCATGTTCCGGAGCCGCGGGGGATTCTGGGAATTGGGGTTCTCGGTTGACAAATGGGGCGTTTGTTAACTTGTTTTGTTGTTAGGATTAAGTGGGGTTAATGGGTTCGGGATTTTATGTGGTTGTGTGTTGTTCTATTAACATTGTTCGTGTGTTCATTATTGTCGACACCGTCACCGAGAGTGACGTGACCATCGTTTCGTGCAGCTGTTCCGTGTTGAAGTCTCGTTCAATAAAAACCAACTCTCGTTGTTGAGCGTTCAATAAAAACCAACTCTCGTTGTTGAGCGTGCCCCCCCCCCCTACAAACGTGTCTCCCCTACCCCTCAACAAACGTGTCCCCCCCCCCCCCCCCCCCCCCTTCAACTAACGTGTCCCCGTCCCCCCCCCCTTCATGGGTCTGATTCGCCGACTCCCCATGCTGATATCCCCGAAGATTCTTGGGCATCTTCGACAATTTGGCTATAGATTGTCTCATTACACGCTAAATAATATAATTATAGCCTTGTAGTGACCGTAACATAATTCACCTACAGTATTTCGTTATGTGTTGTTCTTTCAATTGTGTTGTTGTTTACTGCATGTCATTTACGTTCTTGGTGGTTCAGGGATCGCGGTCCCTAAGGATTACGTGCGTCTCATGACGTCACAGACCATGCTGGATTTGTTTACATTCAGCACGCTTTGTTTTCCGGTTTTCTTTTTTACAAAATAAACGAGTCACACGGCTGTGTGCTCAACGTGCGAAGTTGTGTTCTTAACTTATTGCAATTTCCACAGCCTAATTATATATATAGGTTTTGGCATAAACATAACTAGGGTGCACTGTACTATCTGCGCACACCCTTTCTGAAGCCTCTCTCTCGCTCTCTCTCTCTCTCTCTGTCCCTCCCGCTCTCTCTTTCTCTCTCTCTCGTACCGTTTTGTGGAGCACGTTAATTGTCTTAGAACACTCCCATTCAGAATGCATTGGTTTACATTTCGTTTTGTGTAACACGCAAAAAGTCTGACTATCGTGCTCGGGAACACGCTTCAATAGATTAACGTTCGTGCGCAGGAGCACGCAATTGCGTGATACCGGGTTGAATGGTCAGAGTCAGAGAGATCATTGAGAAAGTTGTGGATATGAAGTTTTGGATATGGAGGAATGGGAAATGTAGTCATACAGAATATGCAGGCATGCTCACCAAGACTTGCAGTCAATTCAATTCCTTCGAGCTGGACTTCCTCACTCACTGGGTTCACGGAAGCTGCAGAGACCAATATTTTTTGGGTTATCTATAGTATCAGGCTTCATACATTTTAGTCTGGAAATCCCCCAAAAATCAACCATACATCTGTCAAAGAGGGATAACACCATATTTCTACCCGCTGGCATTTCGTGAATTATTATTTAACCATGACAACAGTTCAGTAAACAACAACCTGATGCACGTCTGGGTGATTTCTGACGTTTCTGAAGTCGGCTCGTGACCACTTTCTTTTTTTTGACTGCACTCTTCTTTCTCCTCTTTTTTTTTGGAGGAAAGTGGGAGTCTCCCATTGCTGCCTACATGACAATAACAGCAACATTTTCAGATACAATATCAGACTGTAAAGTTATACTTTACATTGGATTACTCAAACAACAGCAATGGTAAAGTTCATACAAATGGAAGTAAGCTGATGAAATTGGTCTCATCCGGGCCTCAAGGAGTAGTGCATTACTGATTTCAGAAGCCATATGGTCCCTGATCTCAACGGCATCAGAACAAACCTTCTGGTTTTTGAACATCGCTGGACAATTGACACACAATTGTGTCAATTGTAAAAAGGGAAAGTGTGTGTGTGTGTGTGTGTGTGTGTGTGTGTGTGTGTGTGTGTGTGTGTGTGTGTGTGTGTGTGTGTGTGTGTGTGTCTGTGAGTGTGAGAAAGAGAGAGAAAGTGTGAGAGAGAGAGCGAGAGAGAGAATGGCTCTTAAAAGTGCCTTTGTTTGTCTTTTTTGGAAAGCTATCTTGTAAATAATCTGTAACAAAGACAAAAAAACATAATTAGAAGGATTTCTACATTCATTAACAAAAATTAGATGTATGATAGTGATTACTAGTTACATCTTAGTCAAAAAAATGCAGGGAATAAATAAAAGAATCGAATCACCATTATTGTAATCGTCCGACCAACAAATTGCTCAATAACCATTCTTGTTATATTCTACACAAGAATGACTGAAGCACATGGGTGCACTTCCCAAAGGAGGAAGGCCATTAAACCAGTGACAACACTGTGGTTGAGACAGCTCTCTGGCCACACCAACATGCCTTGCTCTTTGGTGTTGCAATCAACCAGGACTGTGCGTTTCCCTTTAGTGTTTATAATATAAATAGGACTCTTGACAAAATCTCACAGATTGGGGCTCGGATTCTGTTTTCAAATCTCTTTCAAAGTTTAGTTATACTACTCCGTGAATCAATGCGTCGAAGCGTCTGCATGGTCACGGAGTTATAGATTCACAGAAGAATAACAGAACGTCACCTCCCGAGATCCGACCCAAAGGATGAGGAACGCGGAACTAGTACCGACCGAATGGCTCCTAGGCTACTATGTGCGTGCGTGATTCGTGTAAAATCCAGGCCACTATTCCACTTCACTTGTCCCTAATGCATGCACTCCATCCCTAATGTACATGGCGCTCATGTACATTAGGGATGACAATAACAGCAACATTTTCAGATACAATATCAGTGTGTGTGTGTGTGTGTGTGTTTGTCTGTGAGTGTGAGAAAGAGAGAGAAAGTGTGAGAGAGAGAGCGAGAGAGAGAATGGCTCTTAAAAGTGCCTTTGTTTGTCTTTTTTGGAAAGCTATCTTGTAAATAATCTGTAACAAAGACAAAAAAACATAATTAGAAGGATTTCTACATTCATTAACAAAAATTAGATGTATGATAGTGATTACTAGTTACATCTTAGTCAAAAAAATGCAGGGAATAAATAAAATAATCGAATCACCATTATTGTAATCGTCCGACCAACAAATTGCTCAATAACCATTCTTGTTATATTCTACACAAGAATGACTGAAGCACATGGGTGCACTTCCCAAAGGAGGAAGGCCATTAAACCAGTGACAACACTGTGGTTGAGACAGCTCTCTGGCCACACCAACATGCCTTGCTCTTTGGTGTTGCAATCAACCAGGACTGTGCGTTTCCCTTTAGTGTTTATAATATAAATAGGACTCTTGACAAAATCTCACAGATTGGGGCTCGGATTCTGTTGTCAAATCTCTTTCAAAGTTTAGTTATACTACTCCGTGAATCAATGCGTCGAAGCGTCTGCGTGGTCACGGAGTTATAGATTCACAGAAGAATAACAGAACGTCACCTCCCGAGATCCGACCCAAAGGATGAGGAACGCGGAACTAGTACCGACCGAATGGCTCCTAGGCTACTATGTGCGTGCGTGATTCGTGTAAAATCCAGGCCACTATTCCACTTCACTTGTCCCTAATGCATGCACTCCATCCCTAATGTACATGGCGCTCATGTACATTAGGGATGACAATAACAGCAACATTTTCAGATACAATATCAGTGTGTGTGTGTGTGTGTGTGTTTGTCTGTGAGTGTGAGAAAGAGAGAGAAAGTGTGAGAGAGAGAGCGAGAGAGAGAATGGCTCTTAAAAGTGCCTTTGTTTGTCTTTTTTGGAAAGCTATCTTGTAAATAATCTGTAACAAAGACAAAAAAACATAATTAGAATGATTTCTACATTCATTAACAAAAATTTGATGTATGATAGTGATTACTAGTTACATCTTAGTCAAAAAAATGCAGGGAATAAATAAAATAATCGAATCACCATTATTGTAATCGTCCGACCAACAAATTGCTCAATAACCATTCTTGTTATATTCTACACAAGAATGACTGAAGCACATGGGTGCACTTCCCAAAGGAGGAAGGCCATTAAACCAGTGACAACACTGTGGTTGAGACAGCTCTCTGGCCACACCAACATGCCTTGCTCTTTGGTGTCGCAATCAACCAGGACTGTGCGTTTCCCTTTAGTGTTTATAATATAAATAGGACTCTTGACAAAATCTCACAGATTGGGGCTCGGATTCTGTTGTCAAATCTCTTTCAAAGTTTAGTTATATTACTCCGTGAATCAATGTGTCGATGAGATGTAGGCTACAACGAGGGCTGTACAGTATGGACTACAATTTATATCAAGGTATGATTTGAGGCATAGACGATAACGGTATTATAACACGGTATGTTCTTTTTATCTTCTAATTTCTATATAAATGCTTCTGAGGGGGTATTAGCCAATCAGCGTTCACTCCCTGAGTGTCTCAGGTACTCTTTGCAAGGTTCATGACTGCGTCGAAGCGTCTGCGTGGTCACGGAGTTATAGATTCACAGAAGAATAACAGAACGTCACCTCCCGAGATCCGACCCAAAGGATGAGGAACGTGGAACTAGTACCGACCGAATGGCTCCTAGGCTACTATGTGCGTGCGTGATTCGTGTAAAATCCAGGCCACTATTCCACTTCACTTATCCCTAATGCATGCACTCCATCCCTAATGTACATGGCGCTCATGTAATACCCTACACATCTGGTATTTGCACAAACACAGAGGAACGCGACGCATTGCGCACATAGTTCAACTATAATGCTGGCTGTCTAAAAATAGGCACCTGTTTTGATAACCCTAGCTAAATTAACTAATCAGAGATAATGGCTCTAGCTAACACGAGAAAAGTCTGAGACAACGTTTATATAACAATGCATATTAAACGCATATTAAACATGCAGGAAATAGGCTACATACCTGTTGAAAGTGATCCTGCAATGACTGGAAAAGGCGCAATTCTGGGATGTAGCCTGTGTGACGAAGCTATGACGCGCAGCCACAATGTCAACCGAATCGCCCGAATATTAATTAATGACTTGGTCATCTCTGCATTTGTTGGCCATGTGTTTTTTGTGTATCGCTGACCAGTTTCAATAAAACAGCAATGGTTTGCAAGAGTATTTTGAGTTTGTTTGCATAATAAAAATAAGACATAGGCCTAGGCTACATTTTATGAGGCAATATCAGTTTAACATTTAACATTGTAGGCCTAACCGAAGTCGATAGGAAGGGTTTGTGAATGGAAAAGCAACAAAATAGTTATTTTTTGGATATTTAAATTGGTTTTGGGGCCAATCATACGATTTCGGTTTACACCAAAAGTCCTCTAACAAAAAAAAAAATATTTTGAGATTATCAAACAAAATGAACCACCCTTAATTTAATTAATTCTTTAATTAATATGTTATTCTATACATTATCCGTTACATATTTGAATGCCCTCTTTCATAGATATGACACCACCATCACTGGGGCGTGGGAACAATTCTCCATATCCATATCGGACGGGGAGGGTGCTTATTGACAGTATAGCCTACACTAGACATAAATAGGAAGCTTGCAATGAGCATTTAAATCACCAGGAATAGTCAATAAACACTCAGGAAGAGGAATGACATGATAACTGAATTAATTAATTAAAATAACCCTGCCTCGTTCAATCAATGAACCTGGTGTTTTGCTTTCGCGGCTGCGTCAATGTCCGTGCGCATCTCTCAGAGTGACGTATTGACGTATTTAATTAATTATATATTTATTTATTTATTGTATACATATTTATATAGCTACCTGTTTATATTCTGAGAAACGCTCCCATCCAAAAGGCATGGGTTTACATTTCGTTCTGCAGTACGAATAAAGTCGGACAATCATGCTCTGGGACACGATTCAATCGATTAATCTTCCTGAGCATGAGCACGAAATGTATTTGAGGAGGTCTGCTGAAAAAAAAGGGGATATCAGAGTATCTCTAATACTTCATTTACCCTTTGGTGCATATGTTGTTTTGACACATACATAAGAGGGTGCCCTGTACCAGCGCACACCCCTTCTATAGTCGAATCAAATATCCCAATTGAAAGGCTATGGTTTGTGTTCTGTGTAGCACAAAATAAGTCAGACAACCGTGCTCTGGGACACAGTTCAATAGATTATTTTCGTGAGCATGAGCACGATACATAATGGAGTGTGTACCACAGTATCTGCTGCCATAATTGTAGTATCCATATTCCTTAATACAAAGCATGGACCCTGTGTTGCATTTGTGGTTTTGACGCATAGCCTACCTAGGGTGCACTGTACTTTCTGCCACACCCCTTCTGAAGCGAGCGCGCTCGCTCTCTCTCTCTCTCCCGTGGTCGACTCGCTCGTTGAAACGGGGATCCGTGTGTGAGCCACGGAATAACAGTGTCATTTACTTGCATTGGAGCAAATTCCGTGGCCACATCACGGACGATTTAAGTGATTCCGTGAGACCAACACGGACTGTGAGTTAAGCACCCGTGGTCGACTCGCTCGTTGAAACGGGGATCTGTGTGTGAGCCACGGAATAAAAGTGTCATTTACTTGCATTGGAGCCAATTCCGTAGCCACATCGCGGACAATTTAAGTGATTCCGTGGGACCACCACGGACTGTGAGTTAAGCGCCCGTGGTCGACTCGCTCGTTGAAACGGGGATCCGTGTGTGAGCCACGGAATAACAGTGTCATTTACTTGCATTGGAGCAAATTCCGTTGCCACATCACGGACAATTTAAGTGATTCCGTGAGACCACCACGGACTGTGAGTTAAGCGCCCGTGGTCGACTCGCTCGTTGAAACGGGGATCCGTGTGTGAGCCACGGAATAACAGTGTCATTTACTTGCATTGGAGCAAATTCCGTGGCCACATCACGGACGATTTAAGTGATCGTCCGTGAGACCACCACGGACTTTGAGTTAAGCGCCCGTGGTCGACTCGCTCGTTGAAACGGGGATCCGTGTGTGAGCCACGGAATAACAATGACATTTACTTGCATTGGAGCCAATTCCGTAACCACATCACGGACAATTTAAGTGATTTCGTCAGACCAGCACGGATTTTGAGTCAAGCCCCCGCCGTGGTCAACTTTGGCACACACACAGATTGAAACGGGAATCTGTGTGTGTGTGCCACGGAATATCAGTGTCATTTACTTGCATTGGAGCAACTTCCGTGGACACATCAAGGACAATTTAAGTGTTTCAGTGAGACCACCACGGGTTTTGAATTAATCCCCGTGGTCGACTCGCTCGTTGAAACGGGGATCCGTGTGTGAGCCACGGAACATCAGTGTCATTAACTTGCATTGGAGCGAATTCCGTCGCCACATCACGGAAATCGGCGTGTTTCCGTGATGTGGCTACGGATTTCGAGTTAAGCGTCCGTAGTCATTACACGGATTCCTGTGAGACCAGGTTGCAAAGAGAGTAAGAGAGAAAAGCAAACAGGCGGACACACTTTTGGGAATTTGAGGACCTGAAGGAAGCCCCAGGCACAAAGCCCTAACCAAACACCTTTATCCTCCAACAGATTTGCACTCAGTTTCCAATTAAGGAGCATCGTCAACCCCCCCCCCCCCCCCCCCTCCCCGCCACCCCCGCCACCCCACACCCAAGAGGAGCCACCAATGGCCGCTGTTCAATGAACCGCTGTGGTCCTTACAATCACACGAATGCTCCTCTACTGGAATGCAGAAGGGAAGAGAAAACAAAACGTGTCAGACATTAAGGCATGGTCAACGTGGTCACAGAGGGGACATTAAGGCATGGTCAACGTGGTCACAGAGAGGACATTAAGACATGGTCAACGTGGTCACAGAGGGGACATTAAGGCATGGTCAACGTGGTCACAGAGGGGACATTAAGACATGGTCAACGTGGTCACAGAGGGGACATTAAGACATAGTCAACGTGGTCACAGAGGGGACATTAAGGCATGGTCAACGTGGTCACAGAGAGGACATTAAGGCATGGTCAACGTGGTCACAGAGGGGACATTAAGGCATGGTCAACGTGGTCACAGAGGGGACATTAAGACATGGTCAACGTGGTCACAGAGGGGCCATTAAGACATGGTCAACGTGGTCACAGAGAGGACATTAAGACATGGTCAACGTGGTCACAGAGGGGCCATTAAGACATGGTCAACGTGGTCACAGAGGGGCCATTAAGACATGGTCAACGTGGTCACAGAGGGGCCATTTTGACTCAAGATGAAAAAGAAGGGAAGACAGAACGAACAAACCAACAAAAGAATACACAATAATCACAAAGAAAAGTGGGAAAGTGGACAACGAAAAAAGGAAGGGAAAAATATACATAAATAAATAGAGAAGAGCTTGCACAAATACAAGAAAGTGGGCAAGAAGGAAAGATAACAAGAAAGTGAAAGATAAGAAGAAAATTGACAGTAGAAGTGCCATTGAGGAAGCGAGAGAGCTGGGGAGTGAGGGAGGGTGGGGGGAGGGGGGCAGCAGATAAAGGTGACGGCAGAAGAACAACAACAATGACGCACTTCAGGGGTCAGCAGCTGGGATGAGGAAAGCCCATCGAGTGACAGAAGCACACATTCAGCGGGGAGAGGGGAGGAACAGAGAGAGAGCGAGACTTTCTCCTCTGGTGGCGCCGGCGTTTTCAAAGAGCAAAGCCCCCGGATTAGCCAGGCTGACTCATACAAGGCGTGGCGTCCGCCCAGGTCTGGAGGAAGGGGGCACGATCGACCGGCCTGCAACACACTCAGCCCTCCGGTCGAGCTGAGGGTCAGGCATCGACGCAACGCCCGTGGAAAGACCCCTTGAGGGAATGAAACACGATAATACATGCCGTAAAAAAAACTAGAGGAGGCCCTCCCGGGGGAGGCACACAGCGGTAATTAAGTAAGACGTTCCATTGGGGTGTTTTTGTAAACTGAAACCTCTGACGTTAACTCAACAACAAAACAAAAGGTTCTCCAAATGCAAGCTACATAACGTGCTGTTTGTTCACACGCGGAACGAGGGGTGTGACATCACGAGTTAGTGAAGAGACGCCAACACCAAGCCCAGCGTGAGTGGCACGGCATCACAGCGCGAAGGCTCCTGGTATCTCCCTGCACACCTCTGCCGTGATAGAGATCACAACAATGACAACCCTTCTGCAACACCCTTCAGATCTTCATTACGTTGGACGTTGGGGGGGGGGGGTTGAGCGTGGAGGAGGTTGGTGTGTTGCGGAGGGGCGGTGGATCGGTGGGGGGGCTATGGTGGTGTTCAGCAAGCAGCAGAGAAAGCAACTTCAATTACGGTTAATGAGCTAAAATGAATCATGTTAGCAGGGCTCACTGGTGGTGATTCACTGACTGAAGCCATTAGGGCTGATCCAACGCACCGGGCTTCTTCATCAGGGGGCTCAACCCGCCGCCGTTTGGCGTTTGCACGGCGACGTGGCGCGGCTAAGACGAGCGCACACACACACACGTTGTCATGTCATCCCACCGCGATCATCACTAATCGGCCGCTTGCGGAAGAATCCACACTTTGGCGTTGGTGTTTTGTCCGTTTACTCGCGGGATGTAAGGAGAGCGCGCACGTGCCTGCGTGCGTGTGCTAATGATGTCGCAAGCTGGGATTCTTCAGACCCCCCCCCCCCGCCCCAGCTCTCTCTGCGAGCGGGGGGCGGCGCGGGGACGATTAACACAGTCGCTGACTTTGGCATAAAGAAGGGGATTATAGACATGTATGGGTGGGGGGGGGGGAACAATAAACACAAACCAAAACTCAATTTTGAGAGCAAGACACCCTGTGATCAAACCTCAATATCAACACAGCGCAAGTTATTCAAGGCTAATAAGCTCCAGCTGACATGAAGCATGTAACGTCTCTTCAAGAAACACACACACACACACACACACACACACACACACACACACACACACACACACACACACACACACACACACACACACACACACACACAAAACAAAGGAGAAGAAAACACCAATGGAAGGAAAAGAAAATCCCAAATAAGAATTTGATGAGTTCTGATGCAGTCTTTTTGAGTATGGATCCACAGAAATCCGCACATAGACACACACACACACACACACACACACACACACACACACACACACACACAAAGGACACTGCAACCCCCCCCCCCCCCCCCCCCCCCCCCCCTCCCCCCTGGCTCCTCCCCTCCTGGGCTTCATTATCAATACGGTTGCAGCTCTCCCAGGGCTCTGTAATTTCCAAATAAATAAATCATTAGTGGCTCTGGCATGGGAATTAATCAGTGACTGCTGCGCCCGCTGTTGCTTTTCCCAGGGAGTGTTCTGTCACTCCCAGCCCATTACCATCCAGAACCTCTCACCCACCCCCAGCATCTAACCAGGGCCAGGAATAGAGATGGCCGGAGCATGGGACAGAGGGATGACTGGCTGCACAAAAACTCTCTCTCTCTCTCTCTCTCTCTCTCTCTCTCTCTCTCTCTCTCTCTCTCTCTCTCTCTCTCTCTCTCTCTCTCTCTCTCTCTCTCTCTCTCTCTCTCTCTCTCTCTCTCTCTCTTCTGGTGGAAGTGCAGGTGATCAAGTCGGGGCAAAAGTCCTCCTGAGAGGAGGACTTCACTGTTAAAGATGATTGAGATTTAAATAGGATGAATCCAATGGCAGGATGCACCGAGAGCCAAGCGTCTCGCTGGATTGGAGTGGAAGGGGATCGAGTATGTCGTGACCAAGCCCCAACCACAGCGAGATATACCAGCATCCAATGCGGAAGTGACACACATTGCAGTAGCACCGGGTGCCCACTACGAGGTGGTATCAAAAGGGAGCAATTCTTCGTTCACGCACATGTTAAACAGGTCGTTTTCACAGTCTTATTAAGTCACCTAGATGGGCGTATCTCACTGAGGTCTGCCCGGATGCTACATCCATTTTATATACCATCTATGGTCGTGACAAGCAGATAATGGATGGATTGTTTTGTAAGGAGTCAGACGCTCTGGCCATGTGCCGTGGATTTATGGCAACCCGTCAAGAGTAAACAAACATCGCACTCCAAACGCAAATGTTTGTTTTATGGGATTTGCCTCTATAAATCCCCCCCCCCCCCGACCCCCTGCGGATGTGCATGGGAAGATATTTTGTAGAACAATCAGCAGACTCAAAGCCTGTAGAGCCACCCACCCAGCCACCCCTCACACCATCCCACTGCCAGCACCCACTACCCAACCCCAGCACACACACCCAAAAGGGATTGGGCCATATGGTCCATCAAAATGATATGAGAGAGGTCAGAGCCGGAGCTTTGTCAAGTCAAACACATCAATGACACTCTCACACACACGCACACGCACGCGCACGCACACGCACACGCACACACACACACACACACACACACACACACACACACACACACACACGTTGCGTTATATTTCCACAACGCTGCATTCGTTCCAAAGGGGCTTGTAGCAGAGGACGTGGTCTAATTCGTAGGCTAGCCTAGAATATGCATTCCCGCTGAACTTTTAGACTCTTGTGTCGCTGCCCCTTGCTGCAGGACCTCAGCGTACTATAGAGTTCAAAAGTCAAGAGGTTCGGCCTCTGTTGAGGGATTGGGAGATGCAACAACACTGTGGCGACATTTCCTCTGATGAGGAGGACATGAGGTCAGGGTTTATGACCACTAGTGGTTTATGATTTTATATCCGACAGCGCTGACACCCCTTCTGTGCGTGTGTGACCAGGAGCAGGGAGCTGTTAAAGTGGTCCAATTATTAGGCCATAGAAATAGTCTTGCTTCAATGTCCGTCATCAGCAATGCTTAATAGTCGGATGGTCTTTCAGCAAAACGAAAAAAAGGCGTCAGCTCACTCATGACTCATCCTCTGCATATTTTGGTAGCACTTATGTTTGTGTGTGAACAAAAAGCCTGACTGTGAAGCGTAATAACAGCTAAAATGTTTTCACTCTAATGCTGCTAATGGAGCACTTGAAACTTTGCATGAATAATTGAATAATAGATAAGTGAAATAAAAATGAAAATGCCAGAAAACAAGAATGTATAATTACTATGTGAAATATATGAGTCTCACTCCTCAAGCCCACAATTAAACTTCAAGACAAATGAACACCACAACAACAACAAGAGTACAAAATTAAAATGGCCTGTACCACTGGAACCAGTAAGGGGACTTCTTCTGCTTCTTTCTCTCCCATCATTGTTCTGGGCAAAGCAGTTCAGCCTTGTATGTGACAATGTGAAGGACTTTACAAACACTGACAAACACTAAGCTTGCCTCCTCTCAAAATCTACTAAGTGAGTCCTGCAAAGAGGTTGGATATATTACATATATGTAATAATTTGCTTTTATATTTCTCTACTGTTTATGCTAGCTTTATCTGCTACAACGTTACCCAACCTGGTGACTGCATTCAAATGAATAACAGCTGGAAGGTGCACGTTCCCATATAATGTGGTATGAACTGACTTACCCAATCTCCTCTACTTAATGTAAAGATTTAAGAACTATAATTTCAGTGTCATTTGTTCGAAAGGCCTTCGCGATCCATCAGCCATTAGTGAAATGTTCTGTGAGGAAACCCGTTTCGAGGTGGTCCCTCATGTTGGATGTTTCATTACAAGTTCTCATATTTAAAAAGTACATTTAAATCACATGATTCATTAGTAAATGACGCAGCATTAACGTGTACTTGACAGGAACCAGCAGACAGCCAAAGCCTGCTAAGTGCCTTGGGCCATATGGTGTGCTTGTACGATGCTATAATAAGAGCCAACGTCACTGGGGATATTGAAATACAAAAGGAAGAGTTAATTAGTTAAAGTAAATGTAGCGTTACACAAACAGAGTCTGGACACATTCTTATAAACAAACAAACACATGCACTGCCTCGTAAACAGGGGGGATCTGCATGGGAGGGTCCAATTCATAGATTATTCTGCCTTAGTGCTTTTCGTCTTTTTATTTCCTTTAAAATTCCATGCATTTGAGCATAACAATGTTTTGCACTCAAGACCCGCACAGACAATTCACTTGCATCCCATTACGCTAACATGATTGGGTTTGCTGTGGAAGCATCCATTGCACTACAATACTTTGAACAAGTTTCGTCCTGTCTGTTTGGTCTTTTGGAAGCCGTCCACACACATCAGAAGGTGTGATGAGCGGAGAGAGGTGCGGCATGTCCTCCTACCTAAGAGAGAACCTGGACACCCGAGCAGAAACATCTAATTACTCTTATGAGCTTATGGCGGAAACACTGTGAATCTTAAAGGTCCCAACACATGCCACCAGGTGTGGTGTGATAAGCCGTTTCAAGCCGTTTTGGAAATCTGTCCCTTATGACATCACAGGTGGGCGTGTCCACCTAGATGTGTGCTGGATAGATCAGTCTACCAGCCTACCCAGTAGACTGTAGCAAACGTTGCTCTTCTATCCGTCACACATCTAGATGGACACGCCCACCTGTGATGTCATAAGGGGCAGATTTCCAAAACGGCTTGTAACAGCTATTCACACCACACCTAGTGGCATGTCATGGGTCCTTTAAACACACACCTGCAGCCTTGATATGCTGCTCTTGTACACTATCCAGAAGGCTAAGTGAGTGAGTGAGTGAGTGAATCCCGCGAAAGAGAGGACAAAGATAGATGTAGAGAATAAAAGGGCTTGAAAGTCCCAGTGGTCGTAGTTGAAAGGGTAAGACGAGGATACAAGAAAGGAGCGTTATCAATTGTCATCATGTGTAAAATTTGTGTTTGTGTGTGTGGTGTGTCTGTTTTTGTGTCATTGATGTGTTTGACTTGTCAAAGCTCAAGCCTCTCTCAGATCCATCTGATAGAGAACATATGGCACTATCACTCCGACAAGTCACTCAAAAACGGGATAATGACACGATTGGGACTCCCTCTGCGTCCGTGGAACTCCCTGATGTAGTTTGTGTCTTTTCAGCTGGAGAAACACACACACACGCACATGCACACACACGCACACACACACACACACACACACACACACACACACACACACACACACACACACACACACACACACACACACACACACACACAGAAAAATATTCTATGGAGAGCTTGGCATCACCGGTCTCGGTAGAATTCTCCAGTTGCTAACCATCAAGTCAATCAACAACAGCACAAACACAGTCATACGCCTAGTACCCCTTGGAGAATAACAAGGGAAGTGTTGTTTAAAGAGGCTAATCTCAATGGCTGAGTCCACGGAGGAAGCCACCACTATGGGTTTAGGAATATTCTGTGTAATGCACACACAATCCATGTTTGATACATGGATTGTGTGTGCATTACACAGTCATTTTGAAAATAAATCAGCTACAATGTGCACCTCCAGCTACAGAATAATCCAGTAGAGTATTACGTTTCAGATAAGGAATTTCAGTGGGAGGCCATTTTGAAACAAGTTAGTCATACAGCTTATGGCAGCGGGGCTAAAGACTAAAAGTTCTGCTAGACATGATTGAAAGCATGTTTGAAGGAAAACGAAGGCGTGTGCGTGTGCGTGTGTGTCTGAGTCAACGCAAGCGAGCCAGAGGTAGTGGGAGACAGCTTGCTGCTGTTTGTGGACTCAAGTGGAAAATAAAATGGTGCATGCCTCAGTTTGCTTGTTCAATGCCCTGTTTGTTTTGTTTGCATGTGTTGGATGGTTGTTTGTCCTTCAAAATGTGTCAAAATCAACAGCACATTTTATGTTCTATTCGTCTATTTGTTTAGAGATGAATGATGAATACAAATTATGGACAAATGGAGATAAAAAGATGATTGGATACTTTATTATAGGGGCAGTGAACCCAGTAATATTTTATATGCTAGTAATATGTCTTTTTTTATAATAGTAATAATTATTTTGTCACACATACTAAGAA
Organism: Gadus morhua; assembly: GCF_902167405.1. Taxonomy (NCBI): domain Eukaryota; kingdom Metazoa; phylum Chordata; class Actinopteri; order Gadiformes; family Gadidae; genus Gadus; species Gadus morhua. Next base: position 17,660,837 of record NC_044063.1, read on the forward strand.
CCACATTTTGAGAAAACAGATTTAGTTTGTATGTTTTTGTCAGTCTCCACCAACCACTTTGTGAACGTTCTGTTCCCCTCCAAACTCAAGATGCGTTCTTTTTCAGAAGTCCAAATGCCATTTCTGATGCACCTGGACATCAGGACCAAGGACAGCGGCAAAGTGTGAGTAGACGTGGGCAGCACAGTCTTGGCAGCTGTTGATGTTCATGGCTGCGTCCGAGAAAGGCAGCCAACAATTATTGTGTGTGAGAAGTGTATTTGTCGATCTCATCGTGTTTGAATTCCAGCTGGAACAGGGGGCTCACTTAAATTAGAATTTGAATAATACATGCAAATGAAAAAGGAAAAGAGAATTGTTTCGATTTTCTTTGATATATTCTAGATTTCCTTTGACATATTTCATTGGGTTTCCCTTTATTAGATCTGGGCCATGCAACTATGTGCCCTTCTGTGTAATAAAACAAATAGACCGACACATTCTTAGACTACCACCTTGAAACAATGTGTTTAATTAAAGGAGCCATTGGGTCAATTGTAAGATCATAGTTCAGATCATTACTATAATTATAATAAACAAAGGATTGGGTGACTCATTCACATTTGCTTAGAGCAGGGAAGGAATTTATAACTTAAATTTCACTTCTGATCTTTTTTCCAGAACATTGCTTTCAGGAATTGGGTCTTAAAGATATGTTCACAGAGAGAAAATGATCAAAAGGGAACCCTTCATGCAAATCACCCTCATGCTAATGCCTTCCAATATGCTAGGCACCGACAGGGCCATAACAATGTCCACGGTCAGAGGGGAGGGGGGGAGGGGGTGGATAAAAACACCTCTTTTATCTTTGCTAATTGATAGCCCATAGATAGGAATTTAAGTATTCTCCACTGGCAGTTTGAAAAGCCCAGCGGCACTTGAACTTGGAGAACCTATTGGGCTCACCCACACATTAATTGACATGATTCACATCTCCCTGTGGTGGTTAGATGAGCATGTGCGTGAATGCGTGAGTGTGTATGTGTGAATTATGAAGGAGTATGATTTAAATAGCAGGAGCCTGTTTTTTATATTGTGTTGTATATGCCACCGCTGATAGTGATTCAGGCCAGCTACTCATGTATTACCTTCTATCAATACGTCACTGAAAAGGAAAATACTAGGAAATGGCATGCTACTTTATGGATGCTTATATATTTAGGTGTTAGTGGGCCCTTAATACAGTATTTGAAGACATTCAAGAAATTCAGCCATGATGTAGATAACAGCCACTACGAGCCAGTCCCACAATGAGCTTTCCACAAACGTGCCGTTTTTAGAGGCGGGTCAAGGTGGAGGGTGGGGGTGTGCTAGTGTTTACACTGGATGTATCACGGTACCATGTGCTAGTGTTTACACTGGATGTATCACATTGGCTTGGATTCATAATTCAACTTTTGGCCGTGTTCTGTAAATACTATTTTCCCAAAATGGGAGCTTTACCGGAGCTTTTTTAAATCTCAATGTGGAACCATGGGCGTAGGTTTGGTTTGAAATGTGCTGGGGACAGAGACGCATTTGGAAGGGCATTTTCAGAAGTGGTGGGTAAAATGAGGATGCACTCTTTTTTCTCTTTAGTGCAGCTAATGAAAGGTTCTGAAAGATGGAATACCCAAGTAGCTAATTACTTTTGTAAAATGCATAAAATGTATACAAAAAACTGTCTGCCACGTTTTATGAGGAAAACGTTTCCAAAAAGCATTGGACATATGACCCCATTATGTTCTGCTCCATGTACCCAATGTTGACAAGGTGACATGACATGACTAAGCTACCAACATAAACAAAGAGGAGCTAGGAAAGGAAATTAACTATGTGTTTAAGTTCAGAAGGGCCAAACGTTTGGCTACACACAGCACTATAAAAGTCGTCAAGATTGAAAAAGCGAAAAATATTTGTTACACAGCTGAACGCTGTATCACATCATGATCTGGCGGTTCTCAATTCACAACACGCAGTCCATCCAATCAACATCAGGGATTCTGACCAAAACTCATGCACTCCCCTCCGCTTATTCCAGAATTCAAGCAAAGCGAGAACGACCAAAAGTCACTTAGTGTCAACAACAGACTGACTCCACCGACTCCACTCTCGTCATATACACTATACCCAACACTGTGCGAACACAAAATTAGGCTTCTTGGTGGCTATGGCTAACATCAATTGCAAGAGTTAAAACAGCCGACCACTTGAGTGAAAAAAACACAAAAGACCTTGCCACAGCACGTTCAAATCTTAAGCAATAAACATTGCGTCTTACCTTTATTTTTTTGGCAGTAGTCTGCAGATCCATCCCGTGGTGTAGCCTACCATTTAGTTAAACAGGTTATCGCTCTGATACTGTCCATCCTGCTAGCAACCTGCTCTGGTGCTTTTTACCTATTTATTCAGGCGAAAATGACTTGATTGTCTGATGCCTCATCATTACATCCCAGCTAAAGAGTATTGGTATTAATACCCCATTCATTGTCCAAGCCAGGCTGGCAGCTCATCCAAAAATAAGCAAGGGGAGACGGGACGGGACGAACAGGCACTGACACCGAAGCGTAGGGGTCTTGCATCGCCCTGAAAGGGCTTATTTTCGATAATGATTGGCGTTCTATGCATTATCCCGCTTAATACACGGCTTCTTGCCAAGACGAAAAAAATAACTTGTGTAGCGTGTATTTTTACAATTTATTTGTTACAGTGTTGATCAGAGAAATAGGTGCCAAAGACGTTGAAGTCGTTTAGCAACCGAATACATTGGGGTTGATGAAGTACCGGACTACTCGCGGAGTGTTTCGGAAGACGTGAATCAGACGTCAATCAATCCTTGACAGCGGTCAAATATGCTTTGCAACGGTCAATTATACGAAAAATAATTGAAAGCTGAACGTTGGGAAGGCCCATGCAAGTGAATGGAGCAGTCTACAGCATTGAGAAGAGCCGTGTAATAATCCACAATAATTAAACTTAAGTTTTGTCTTTTTCAACTGGTGGGTACAAAATGAAGCTTGTCGAAAACTGGTAGGTACTCGTCCCCAGCGGAACTGACGCCTATGTGTGTAACCTTTCAATTAGCTTGTAGCTTAAAATAACCTGTATCTATCTCTAGTCAATGCTGATTGATAGTGATTTGAATATTTTCCTTACTAAAATAACATTCTATGACGTTTATATTTTACAAATAGAAAATGCAAGCCGTTTTGTGGTTAGCTTTCTCTTTATTTTATTGAATCGTACTATTGCGGAACAGTGGCACAGCGAGAGCGGCCAGATTACAGCCAATGTGTTTTGTTAAGTGGAGGTTTTATGTGTGCATGGGTGTCCTGGCTCTCAGACGCTCAGTGGCTCAGACTGACAATGCAAATGTCAGAGCGTCTGCGAGGCAAGAACCAACAAGGGGCCGATTCCCCTGTGATGCCAGCCTCACTCTCACTGATGCGAACACAATCCTAACGCAAAATCAACCGTTTCTCAACCCTACATTGGTTTTAAACCCTGTGTTCCCCATTTAACTAAACGACTCAACATCCACATCCAATAAATATTCCATTTGTTTCCATTCTTCAAAGAGACCAGCAGCATGGCGGCTTACGGCCCATTCCTCTCCTCCAAGGAGGGGAGTGGTCCAGCCCTCCCCGGCTCCGGGGGTTAATGACGGGGCCGTGGAAGGGGGGACGGGCCCTCCGTCCCGGAAGACGTGGGGGCGCTCATGCGGACAACCCCTCCATTACAGTAGTAAGACAGGGACTAAATGGAGAAATATGACATCTAGTCAGGAAGCTAGGACCCCTCCCTACCCCGTCCCAAAGCGGTCTTTTTGGCAGTTTGATGTACAGCACGGGTCACCTTGCGCGCACACGCACACACACACACACACACACACACACATACACACACACACAGTGATGGTGGGGCGGATGAAGGCATGTCATCTAACCTCTTTGTGTTGTTCTAGCTGCACTCAACTGTCACTTCCAAAATATTAGGTCTAAATATCCTAAAAAGGCCACTTTGAGGCACGCCAGATGCTGCGCTAACGCACTTATGAATCATTCGCCAGCGCATTATTACAATTATCGCCGTGTGCGGACATTTTGCTAATCACAAAAACCATGCAATTGTTTCCCTGGCACGCAGCCTAAAGAGGAAGTGTCAGGGAGTGAGGAGTTGGTTCTGAAACGCACACAGCTGGAGAGCGGCCCACTGAGCATAAGCAATGTGACTGGAAGCATCCCCCCACGTTATTAGAGCCGCTACATTCATCTGCGGGTAGATGTACCCGTTGACGCTTAAGTCTTAAGTGTTGTCTGGCTCGTTACAGTGCAGCAGGGGAACACCACTTCCATGAGGCCCGGGCTGCCACGTCCATCGCAGGCACAGAACACACAGCCGTGCCCTTCAGACGTACCCCATCTGAATGGCCCCGTCTCCTCCTTTTTTTATTCTCTTTTTCCTCTTCATAAGATGGTGTGCTGCCGCGTTAAATCCTTGTTCGCTGATTGCGGCATGCACAAAAAAATAGTGTCATTACATCACAATCTCCCATTTGTTCTGAGATATTGGACGATGTCTTTTTGTTGAGAAATCCAACGCACACCAATTCTTAATAGCGTTTTCGAGGTGCTGGTAACGGTATCGTGTACGTGATAAAGACAGGTTGAGAGAAACCGCACACTCTTGTTCAGATGCCGAATAATATTTTAATGAACAACGTTTCGGCCTGAGGCCTTTTTCAAGTTGCACTAAATATATATTGGACGATGTCACCAAACAATACAGCCAATCCATCATCTGGTCCTTCATTGATTTCTTAAGCAGTGTATTCCTGACGAGGGTTACATGTTTATCGTTTATTACTATCCATTTACTAACTGGGGAAACAATCGGAAAGGCCTCAGCCTCCGTGCTGTTGAGGCTTTACTTTACTAAAAAAATCAACAGTTTGGATGTTTTGCTCCTGCCACCGTTACAGGGTTCATTTGATGGGTATCCGGCATTATAAATAAATAACTTACTAAATAAATTAATGACGTAAAAAAATAAATAGGGCGTTTGACATTTGCCTTTTAACAAATCATTTCACTGGACTGGTTCCGGCTCTCCAATTAACCCCCTGGCCCCGGCTCGGGCCCCGACGCGGCGCCAGGGAGACAGCCCGGCCTCTCCCCCTGGGTTACTGTACAACATTACAGGCTAATCATGTGGACGCTGGCCCTTTAATGAGACGTCAGCCGGGGGTAGCAGACGGAGACAGTTGGTTTGCAGGGACTCCCCCACAAACTGGGGCACTTTGTGCGCTGCCCGGCCACCCAGACAGGAAGTCAGCCAAGTCTACGACGGTCAGACCCAATAATCGCTGCTCACCGGGCGAGTGTGCGTGTGTCTAATAATACGTTTCCGTGTGTGTGTGTGCGCGTGCGTGTGAAAAACTAAGAAGTGTTTGTGTGTGTGTGTGTGGTGTGTGTGTGTGTCTGTGTCTGTGTCTGTGTGTTTGTGTCTGTGTCTGTGTCTGTGTCTGTCTGTGTGTGTGTAAAAAAAAGTCTCCATGTCTCCATGCGTGCGTGTCAAATAACACGTTTCTGTGTGTGTGTGTGTGTGTGTGTGTACAGTTTTATTAGTGTGGAACTGAGATTGTGCTTGGTCAAATGTTAAGCGCCTATAGGAATTACCATCTCATATATCTACGCACAAACTCATAGATGCCCCCTCGACAACAAGCGCTTGGTCCCAGAAGACCCCCGGGCTATAAACTCAAATTTTATTCATTACTATGAAACCACTGCACCGAGATGAAAAGCCAGCCATGGGAAACTGAAAGGCTATTTCCTCTGTAGAGATGCGATAAGCGGTTAACAATGGAACTAATATCAGTCATAATTAAAAACAGGAAAACATGTCTTGCAAATCATATTTCATTTTTGGGAAGGAAATCCAAGCAATTACACCCAAGCATCCATCCGGGTTTAATGGGGATATTACGGTTATTCTAACTCCTTCTGGAGGGTTTTTAGTGATGTGACTTTGCATGGGTTCAGTTTAGCCATGCTGAGCTGATGCCCGATATCCCATATGATAGATGACATGGGTTAAAAGATCACAATGGCGTCAGACAACAGCGGATTGGCTGCTCGCCCAGCTTGTGTAGGTGGATCCATATTGTGTGTACGCTAGCATCATACCTAAACTCCACAATCTGGGCGGACCGGGTTCGTCTTCAGCCCCTCCTCTGTGTCCCTCTGTGGTCTTATCGATGGCAGCCTCTTAAAAACACCCAGCAGGGGTTGGGCCGGCGGCCACGGACCCATCGATGCTAATCTCAATTGCTCAGCGGCACCAAGCCACTAAAAGACGGACAGTACAGTAATTGCTTCGCTTCTAACTCGTCAGCTATCTGCACACCTTCTTTTTCCCCCCTCTCCCCTCCCGTTTCTCACACACTCAACTCATTAGGCTAATTAGGCAGAGGAGACGACACATTGGAGCCAGCTCAGACTGATTAAAACCGCCGAGACCCCCATCACACCCAACCAGCCTGAACCGGTCCCTTCCTACACATCTGTAATCCGTCTCAATCTGTCACACGGAGAGCTTGTCATGTCCTCCCTTTTTTATTTATCTCCACGGTAATAGGATTGGTTTGACCTATTGTTCCCTCACCGGAAACCCCCCCCCCCCCCCCCCCCCACCCCCCCAACACCCCCTTTTACCTTCATCTTACATGCGCACAACGCCCTCCACACGCACACACACACCACCACAGCCTTTAATCATGTCCTTCCAGAGCCTGCGCTCAACACAGAGGCCAAAGGTGAGAGCCCTCTGGATGAGACGCTCCCCAGCTCTTGATACGGATGAATTCTTAATTCACTTGGAGGCCGGCACGTCGCCCGTGGTTGCAGATCAGCAGGTGTTGTCTGTCTGCGGTGCGGCTGGCAGCCCGGTGAAAAGGGACCGCCGGCTGCATGCGAAGCAGGTGTCCCAAGCCCAAATATAACCCAGGGCAGATGTACCCACAGGGCATGCAAATATGTGGTAGGTGAAGCTGCAGCCTCTCCATGAGTTGGAGGAAGGGGAGGAGAAGGAAATCTCAGCTGCCACCATTCCTTCCCCCCCCCCCCCCACTTACAGCTGGGGGTGAAAAGAAAGACAGGAGGAAGCTTGAAAAAAGGAGGCGTCTAAAGACAGGGACAAGAAGGGGTAAAAAAAGGAAGGACGCTTCAAAAAAGGAACAGGACGTTTCATAAGAGAGCCTGGACACAGAACCACTTGTGTCGGATGGTTCTGCTCGGGAACCATGACCCTACCAACCGCAAACGCAATTATCTTTCAGAAAAAAGGGCTCCCCACAGGCCAGAGTGTTGAGGGGGACGAAAAAAATGAACACTATGGACGTCATAGTGAACGACGTCAACGACACATTGTGAGGAGGTCAAGCAACACGCGACATGTGAGCAAGTGAGTGACGGCCTGAATCATGTGTGGACCAGCGGGCGGGGTCAGCTACAACAGCCAGCTGAGCGATGGCTGGTCTTTAACGCTCCACTCAAAGATGTGGAAAGCCAGAAACGGTATGCCACTGCCTACACACCAACCTGTGTGTCAGCTCTCTCTTTATGGTCTTTGAAAGCCAAAAAAAACAGACTGACTCAGCCGCTCCCCCCCCCCCCCCCCACACCGCCGCCCCCACCTCTGTACTCCACGGTGTGTACTCGGATAAGGATGTTTGGCTTGGCTTGATCATTTGGTGTACATTTTCTATGAGACACCTTCTTCGCTCCTATGCACTCTGTCTCCGGGCCTCCTCTTTACAAATCGTTTGCCATAGCTCGGGAAAAACTGCCAGTCAGCATCTGGGAAATCTGAATTTGGCACGGGATGCCCTGGCCTGCAGGGCCCTTTTAAATAAGCTACATGATAATGTGATTTATCACCGTATAGTGTTTACGCATTCTGGAACACAGTAACAAGGTCATGTGTGATCCGCTTTGGATTAAACAGGTTAAACACACAGTGGGGGCCGTATGAACGTCATTGCGCTGCACCATTCTTTTGGATCATGTCGTAGGCTTAATTGTACGGTGCATGGGAAAAATGGAGAATCATGCAGTTCCCTGTTCCCTATAGCATATTGGCCCCGATATGTCAGCTAATGCTCTGGGGCTGCGCTAGCCAAAGCCGCCCACTGCTTTCTACCTTGCTGTCTCTGTTGCCTGTAGCCTACACTTAAAGTGTTTACACTTCTCACAACCCCAAAAAAACAACTTTTAAATGTGCTCTTCTCATGGAGCAGAGCTACATGAAGCATCATTTACAAAAACGATTCGATGATATTAGCGTGCTAAAAGAGATTGTGTGTCGGTGCACCTAAGGTCACAATATACGTGTAAATTAAACTACGGCTCACGTATCAACATCATCGCGCGCAAGGACACCGCGTTGCTTCATTCATCAAAATGAAACCATCGGACGCTCACTCCCTCTTCTTATAAAGTGGTCACGTCAACGTTTGCTCCCTGATTGATTGTGCCCATCCATCGTCTCTGAATCTCTGCAGCCAGAACATTGTAGGATCTGGAGAAAGTTAGCCGCACGGAATGAGCGTCAGCTGCACTTGAAAACACGCCCATCACACACACACACACACACACACACACACACACACACACACACACACACACACACACACACACACACACACACACACACACACACACACACACACACACACACACACACGGTGTACTTATGAGTGCACAGTACCACATATCTGCAAATTACCTAGAATACGCTCAATTAAATTAATTATAAAAAATGTCCCACCCCCCATACAGCTGTCAAATACCATGCCATTTTCCGCCACTCTTCTCCAAGAAACGTAACATTGCAGGGAATAGAAGTCAACAGTCCCCTCCTCAAGATGCTTTGTATCTCCTGGTCTTCCGTAGGAGAATCCTGTTGACAATGTCCAAGGACACATGACAGTAATTCCAGCTGCCTCCTTTTCACTTTCTTCATACGAAAGTTGCCACTTGTCATTGCAGGTTTCTCAATGATTCATTAAGAGCGCAAACAACACCAAAAAAAAAATAGAAACATGCCAGAATGAGAGATGCTGTGTGCTCCCTTAATGTGTAGATTCTGTTAGAGTTTCTGTTATTTGTTAGAGTTCTAACAAAGACCCAAAAATGTGAACATATTACAACAATTCTTAAATCGTTACATTGGCTTCCTGTAGGTCAGAGAATTGATTTTAAAATCATGTTGCTCACCTATAAATCCCTACATGGTTTAGGCCCAAAATATTTAACTGATATGCTTCCACTACATAAGCCTTCTAGACCACTAAGATCCACTGAGACCAATCTGTTAATTATCCCAAGAGTAAACATGAAACATGGGAAGGCAGGATTTAGTTACTATGCAACAAATACATTTACATTCACATTTAGGGCATTTAGCAGACGCTTTTATCCAAAGTGACTTACAATAAGTACATTTGTCATAAGAAGTGCATCAATATATCGCTGTCGGAACAGAAAGGATGTTCATGTTCAAGTAGTTGGAATAAACTCCCTGAGGATTTAAGACTTGCCCCAACTCTGAGCACCTTTAAAACAAGACTGAAGACTTTCATGTTTGCTTTAGCTTTCTGCTAAATCTTAAATACATTGCACTTTCTAAAAAGCTTTTTTAACTTTGCCTTTATTTTCTATTTTAATACTTAAATGCCTTTTTAACTTTCTATTAAAGTTATCATTAGCCGCCTATTATACTAATTTCTTTGCATATCTTTTCTTTTACTGATCTATTATTTTATTTTATTGTATGACAATGTTTATATGTGAAGCACTTTGAATCTGCCTTGTGTATGAAAAGTGCTACATAAATAAAGTTGCCTTGCCTTGCCTTGCCTTGCCTAACAAAACATCCGTTTGACCAAATTCATTCTTGTCAAACGCATCGACCAGCTTTCGTCCCCTGCCCTTCTCTTCAATTGGAGACGCAAGGCATCTCCATCTCTATAAAGAATGATGCATGCTATCGTGTTAGCCTATGAATCATCTGTGTCAGCAATGAGCCAATGTTCAGTAGGTCTCATCTAATGCCTAATCAAATGGATCATCTGAAGCTCGTCGGCACTCAAAGACGCTCACCTGTGTGTGTGAGTGCTGCGCGTCTGTGTGTGTCTAACACAGGGAGAAGAATGTCTCCCAGATCAACCACTCATCAGACAGACAGCGTATCTTATGAACATTTTGCAGGGTCAACAGATCTCATCATATCCTGGGTTCCCACTCCATAAAACCACATAAAGTCATCTACTCTCGTCAGAACCGAATGAGTTCACTCACTAAAACCCTTCAAAAATGAGTCGGAGAGAGAGAGAGAGCGAGCGAGAGACCGAGAACGAGAGACAGACAGACAGACACAGGCTTCCGGGTGAATACTGATGCATTCATTCATTCCCGGTGCCCCAGAACGCAGACCCATAATCCCAAGGCCCCCCCTGTCACCCCTGCCGATGCAAGGACGCCCATAATCACCATCCCATCCCTTATCGGGCCTGAGCCCGAGAGAACATGATTCAAAGGAGGCGCCGCCGACAAAGTCCCTGTCGTCACCTGTCAATCAAGGTAAGAGGCCCCCTGATACAGCGCAGAGCCAGGGACACCAAGAGTCAATTAGGATGATTGGAAAGTCACACGGTGTGGCGGTGGGCGCTGTAGGGGTCTCTGCAGGGAAAAGGGCTATTGGAGGGAGAGGGGGGAGTGCGGTGGGGGGGGATGTGCAGACCTTATAACGACAGGAACTCGGACAGGGGGCTGTGTGGGTAGCGTGATGCGGCGGGTCTGTGTGGGATGTAAGTGACGACGAGGAGACCCGGGCGGGGGATATTGATCTGCAGGTGGTGTCGTATTGTAAAGGTTCAATAGCCCATGAGTTATGGAGCAGGAAAGGGAGCCGTTCGAGGCAGGGGACGGGGCAGCGGGCGGGACGGAGCAGGGCCAAGGATAGGTCCAGGCAGACGCAATGCTGCAGTCCCAGCGTTGAGGTTTTTTTTCTTTTTTTTCTCTTTAAGGGAAATGAGGGAAAAAAAAGTGGGGCAGGGGACATCGCCTGCGGCAATCGAAAGGGCTTGTTCTCGGGGGGGTGGGGGGGGGGGGGGGGGGGGGGTGCGGAGCTGAGCGCTGAACTGGCCCTGTGTGTGTGTGTGTGTGTGTGTGTGTGTGTGTGTGTGTGTGTGTGTGTGTGTGTGTGTGTGTGTGCGTGTGTGTGTGTGTGTATGTGTGTGTGTTTGTGTTGGTGTGTGTGTGTGTGAGAGAGGCAGAGGCCCACCGAAACAGAGAGAGCTTTGCAGAGCAACAAAAGCCCTACTGAGGGAGCCGAAAACGAGCGGTGGAACGGTTCGTAAGTCACACGACAGAGCAAAGGAATCTGACAAAAAAGATAGATAGAAAGAAAGATAAATACGGGGGGATAGATATAGAAAGGGACAAGCCGTCCCGGAGCAGCCTCCCTGGGCTGCAGCAAACCTGGGACCTGAACAAGAGCTTTTGTTTTTCCTTTTGTCACCGCAAGACGGATCACAGTGGTTGTTAAAACCTACATGAGAAATGAGCGCAATTTGTCCACTATGGATTACACACAGGGGGCTGGGGAGCGTTTAGTGTGTGCTACACCGATACAGAGTCCACCTCCCTCGACTGGAGTGAGGCATCAACCCCCCCCCCCCCCCCCCCCCCCGTGCATCCCAACGGCAACAGAGAAACATACGGCACTCTGAGATTAGAATACAAAGCAGCACACACACACACACACACACACACACGGTTGAGACCCAGAGGCCAGCGCTCTTGAGAGGCTACACCATCCCCCCACCCCCCCATGTGCCCTACATGGAGCTGGACATCTACGGCAGGACTCAGGATCTGGGGAGGACGAACAGGAAGGGAAAAGGAAACATGGAGAAAAAGAAAAAAAAACAACAACAGGGGGACTAGGGCTGTGCTGAAGAAAAACAAATAAATAAAGAAATAATGAACAATTAAAAGACACAACAGCTGTAATAAAGACTTGTGGAAGAGGCAGGCAGCTCTTGCCTGCGGAGCGACATAAAAAGCCAGTTTGGAGATGATTCAAAAAGGACATATTGAAGTTTGATAAAAATGCACAATTCACAAATGAGAAGACTTCCAGCTGGTGTGCAGGAGGGAAAGGCTGGCCGGGGGAAAAGGTTTCAGTGCACACAAGTAGGAGGTTTTATTAGCAATATAACAAATTTACTTCCCCCCCATCACTTTCTATTGGAAGTTGTTAAATATAAATAGATTAATTATGACACGGCCTGCCACGTCATGACGAGGGTGAGAGGGGACTGGCTTAAAATAAATCTGTATTTATGAACGACGGAATCGAACCATTCTCCACGTAGAACACAGAAGCTTTATTTAATTCTTGTAATATTGTCAACTAGTGCGCTCAAGTTAACAGTCAGAAATCCTTTGTTGCATAGAAGAAATAGAAAAACATTACAAGTGACACAAAAACTAAATGATATGCCATTCCATTTTTCCTGTTTGTGTTTGCGTGCCTGTGATATCGAAGGCACTTGTTGAGGGAGAAAAACTGTTACACTGGAGCTCTGAATCAAGTAAATTTAACACTGTCTAATTTCATACTGAGTGGTTGTAGTAGGCCCTAGGCCCGAGAGGTGGATTGTGAGCGTACCTGTTGAAGGCTTTATGGGCGAGATAGCAAACATGTCAATACAAATAATAATAATTATTATTACTCTTCATGTTTAACCTCTGTTTTTCTTCTATTCCTAGTCTGTTTTACATTGTTTTGAATGATGACTATATGCTCTGTAAGGTGGCCTTGGGTGTCTTGAAAGGCGCCTCTAAATTAAATGTATTATTATTATTATTATTAAATAGACTTGAAAACCATTCAAAGAAATCCTGCAAGATCTCCCTTGTATTTCAGACGCAGCCAGAGTCATCCTAATAGGATGGATGGGTTTTGGGGTTCTGTGCGGCTTTATTGAGAGAGTCTACCACCAAAGATAATTATCTACCTGCTTATCTTCTGATAGATGGGCCCTGTAGAGACACATCGTTTCTTTTGGTCGTTTTAATGAAAGAGAAAAAATAAAAACGGCATAGAATCTCACCAGCATCGCATGTCCTTTGTGAAATTGGACAACTATAATGGATGATTATTGCCTTAACACCAAACTTGACCAAGACATATCCAGGTCAGCAGTCTTTAGCTTATTAGTTCACATCTTTAGGGTGGTATCGATTTTCATCCGTGAAAATCTAAACTCTGTAGCAACATAATGAGTCTGCGGCAGGCCGCCAATCTGTCTATGTCTCCCCACACACACACACACACACACACACACACACACACACACACACACACACACACACACACACACACACACACACACACACACACACACACACACACACACACACACACACACACTAACCTAATGAGTGGAGGGAAATGGGAATGTATCGGCGAGTTACTAAGGACTGAATGGTCAGTAATTGCAAGAAAGGCTTCACTGTAGGCACTGCTGAATGGAACAAAAGCCAATCAACAGCTGACATTTATCTGAATTCTTCATATCAAGTATCTGAATGTAACATTCCCCGCGTCTTAATCGCAAGGGAGAGAGGAACACCTCATGTATGCTCACGAAAACACTCTAGCAAAAAGCTATTTCAGAGTTTTCGTGGTTTCTCTCAAACCAAAAAATCGACGCAAGGCCAACACAAAAAGAAAACTCCAATTACAGATAAACATTTTTAACAGTTGCCATTAGGAACAACTGCTTTAACTGGGTAATAAAAGTAACTACTTTTTAAAACAACCGCTGAGTTATGTATTCAGAGAGTAGCTTGCAGAAATGCATTTTATTCACTCCTGGAAATCATCCCCCATTTGCCAGTTTCCCCAACCTGCTCAGGGAGACTCATCATATTCGTCTGAGATTACATTGCATTTGGTTTATGACCACAGGATTAGTTCTGGGTCTGGATTCCAGCTCTGCCTATTTTAATTGCTTTCCCTTTAGCTGCCTTGCTGAAACCGTAAAAGTAACCACAAAATAAAATGAAATAAACATTAAATAAACCATCTGATGGGACCTCATGCCGGTAAATAACTACCAAGCTATAGACTACAGCAGCCCAGCACCTCAGCCACGATGGTTTTTTTTTGGGGGGGGGGGGGGGTCAATCAGTTTAGGAATCTGTTTACAAATGCAGTGCGATACATGCCATTTTACATGCCATCCTTGAGCAAGCTGCCGTCTTGCTCAAGGATAGGTAGGCTGTGGACACTAGGAGGAACGCAACCCACAACTCTGCTCCGAGTGCTTGCATACAAATCTGTATAGGTAGAATACAAAGAATACAGAGAAACTGTGTTTCTGGAATGTACTAGTATGTGCTGCAATTTCATGCCACTGTCAAATCCCACTCAGGTGGAGAGGAGCAGGAGCGCGTTAAACGCATACAACGCTGTCTTTCTATTGACATCAGGTAGGTAGGCAGATCCCCTGCGAAGCACGCTCGGCCCATTCTCTCCTGTTCATTTATCACTGTCATGTAAGCGGTTGACAAGTGCTACAGTGAATATGAATCACTGGAAGATGATGCATCTCTGCCAAAGCCCAGCTTTGAGCACATAGACGCACACAAAAATAACTTTGGAAAGAAGCCAAGCACACACGCTCACACTCAGTTTTCGATTCGGAAATGCGGAGTTTCCTTCTGGAAATATTTCACTATTTCAAGACAAATATTGATTACCAGCCAGCAAAAGGCACACTGCCACAAAGGACAACTAGAGTAGCCTCACCATTTATCAAGAACAACAAACCTTTGGGTTTAAAATAATATGTTACTTTACTATTATTATTTATCCATCGCAACAACTGAGGGTGATGGTTTCATCATTCATCAAAAAGGGGTGAGTCGTCTTGCTCAAGGGAGCCAACAGGTAGAGACGTACCGACGCTGGGGTTTGAAACCGGAACCTACAACACACCAGACAACCCTGCATGCTTTGATGCACATCTCGACAATGAAGCAGCCTCCACACACACACACACACACACACACACACACACACACACACACACACACACACACACACACACACGAGTGGAAGGCGGCCGTGTACGTACTAGGGTGCTGACCGCCTGCTGCCCGCGTGAGGACAGTCTTCCGCTGGTTAACCTTCGGAGGAGCGGGGAGTTGAGACTCCCACACACAATCCATCAATTGATCAGCCACTCAATGAGATCATGCATCTCGATTTTCTTTGGCCAGGGGTTGCAGATATCCTCTTTGCTCACCATATCTATCATTGAAAAAAAAAAAACACCACTGCCCTTTGCTGTATTGATCGCACTTTCACAGTGAGAAATAATATTCCAAAGATATGGAACGGTATACGTTTCTTTCTTATAGAAACATGTCGTGTCTACATGGCTTCCGACTGGAAAGTATTCATTTCACATTTTATTCCAATTTGGATTTGGATTGCAGTGATTCTCCCAAACAATGTATCCGTTTCCCCAAATCATAGTCATAACCAATTGGACATGGTGAGATAATGTAGGATGACAGGATTTGATTCTGTCCTGGAACACTGTTGTTGTCTGAAACGCAAAAACAGGACACAATGAAGGGCCTACGAAACAACTTCCAAAAACAACGTTGTTTTACCATTCAAAAGCTAATACCGCCACAATACAGAGAGCTGCACCGTCACTGCAATAAAGCTCAGTTAATACCACACGCAGTGTTTAATATTTGGGGGAAAAGCAACTGAGAGCAACATATAAAGCAAATATGCCATCTGTGAAAACATGAGCCAAATTATTGCCTGCTTTCTCACTGAAGCCATTGACTTCTTAAGCCATCAATCTGAATGATATTACACATATTACAGTTGCGTACGGATAATTGGTGCTAGATAACCAAGCCTGGCTTCTGCTACTTGTTGTTTGTAATGACGAAGTAGGTAATGAAGGAAGAATCAATAAAAGTAAATCATGCATGAAAAATAAATGATTGATAAATGTGTGGACATTAAGCCGACAGAACGGACATTGACGGTAGACTCATGCTCTGGTTCAACATATCTTTAACAGGTGTCTGTCACTTGAAATGTGTTATTAGGACTTATTAAGAAATCAAGAAACAGACAATTGTGGTCAATAACAATGAATATTCTCAGCACCACTAACCTCTGCCAGCCGTTGGCGGCGCACAGCTGAGGACCTGTGACAAACAAGAGCATGTAAACCGCTGGTTTTGAGTACCTTTCTCACACAATACAATTGCAATTGGATAGGAATCAAGGTCTCAAGAAATCCAAATTACAGCTCTTCTGTATCTGCCCCCAAATCACACCACAGTATGAAGATCAAAGTCTCTAAGCAACACAAGCTCCGATGCTAAAACAACTCAATTCATAGTGCAATGAAGAAGGCTAAACATGTCACCTAAGTAACATTGAGTGTGGGTTCAAAATATAATTTCGACCTGGAAATCTAAACACTATTGAAACAATAAAGTTTCACTGTGAAGATTGAAACATTCGGGAGGAAGGATGAATAAATGCTTTAATGAGTTTGTTAGAAACATGCGAGCCTTCACCTACCGGAAGGAACCACACACTGTAATCAAGCCAAGGAAATGTCAGCAACACTCAACCTTGAGGAAGGTCTGCTTGAGAGCAACACGTCATGGAAGATCAGGGAGGTAGAGAGACAGACATACCGGCTTCCCCGTTATGATACGTTGTCAAACACAGAAGGGACATTGTTAGCGTATCCTTGGGCGAATGACTCCCGCCATCGCTTGACTTAATGCGGGCCAACGCAGTGAATATGGTAAATAGTTATGACCTGCGCGAGCCAAGATGAAACCATACGCTTTCTCAGCAAACTAAACTTAAATAAAACCATGTTGAAATATGCCATATTTGATCTATATCCTCGCCATGGGGGGCCTGTGTGTGTGTGTGTGTGTGTGTGTGTGTGTGTGTGTGTGTGTGTGTGTGTGTGTGTGTGTGTGTGTGTGTGTGTGTGTGTGTGTGTGTGTGTGTGTGTGTGTGTGTGCGTGTTTGTGTGTCCCTGCTAAATGAAGTGGTGCGGATGCATAGCACACGTTGCCCTCCTCCAACTCCCAGGGAACGGGACCTTGTTAAGGACTCCCACTTTAACTGTGTGCTATAAGAGGCAGCAATGCCCACGAACACTGTCAGCCACGACGACCCCACAAAGCAATGTCACCCAGACCCAGGAGTCTAATATAGGTGAACAGCACATGGGTGTACATTACAGCAGGTGAAAGCTCTCGCTGTTGCAGTCTGAACAGAAACATGGTCGAGCTTCAAAGAATAAATAGGGAGCAGGATATTGTGTAGAGACTAGGGTGTTCCATCCCCAGCCAGCCCCCCCCAACCCCCCCCCAACACCGGGAGCCAAACTGTAGGGTCACTATTGAGTTAGAATCCCATCTGCTTTTACAATGCCCTGCATTTGTATTCACGGTCAAAATAAATTCATGAATGAAACATTTCCTTGGCCAAGGTAAAATCTCTTAAGACATGCAAAGCCAGATATCCAGGAGAAAAACATTTTTATGCATTTGAGGGATTTATACTGTGGGCGTATTCCAAGGCGATTCCAAGATCAATTAATAATGCATAAACCAACAGACGTTGTATTGACATCATCGTTCAAATGTAATATGCTGTTATGGTGATTGAGTCAACTGTTGTTCTTGATCATCATCATCATTTCGAGCCACGACACACGACACTGCATAGTAAATGTCATACACCCACTACAATGAAAGGCTGCAGTCAGAAAGTTTTTACTATTTTTTCCGCATTCTATTTTGAAATACTACAATTAAATTTGGACAAAACATACCATCTCCGACTAACTTCAACCACAAGGTGGTGCTAGAAATACCACACACACACACACACACACACACACACACACACACACACACACACACACACACACACACACACACACACACACACACACACACACACACACACACACACACACACACACACACACACACACACACACACACACACACAGCAATCCAAGGCATCAAGAGGAAAATACGCGAAAGTGTTACCTGACCTGAGCACTTACCAACAACGACTATCGAACAAGTAGGCCTACCTTATTAATTTAAACTTCAGCTCCATCGCATTACTGAACCGAACACTTGGTCACGTAAAGACCTAGTCATCAGTCACGACTGTAGGCGCCCGACTCAGGGCGTAGCGTTCATTTAGGCTCTGCAAGTGCTTCTTTAGCATGGAGAAGTGATAACGCAACAACAACAACGAAAGCGTAGATGAAGTTCAAATGTCACAATTTAAACACCACGACCAGGGCTAAAGAGCCAAAAAATGAGAAGTGTGCGTATACCATCGGCTCCAACGAGGACGGTTCGACAAAAATCACGAGGAGACGTGTTTATACATACATTTGTGGTTGGTCATTTAGCTATAGTGAATATTGTTTTTCGTCCTTTTTTATTTTCAACATGCACGATAAAATCTCAAGACTGCTCATCAGGTGTCAAGAATATCTTTTTTGCAGGACCTACCTGATCCGGGGACCAGCGTCTCCTCTGCGGGTTTGTCTCGGGATGAATCCTCTGTATAGTTCAGAGCAGCGTGCTTGAGTCCGCTGCCTGGACGGAGGATTCCGTGCTGTAACCCAGCTGGTGGGTTCAATTCCTCCCTAGTTGTGTCCAGATCTTCCTCTGCCTTGTATGCATTCACGATGAGACTTAGAGAAAAAACTAATGAAAGGGCAAGATGTGACGTCAATCCCCCCCACAAGAAAGTCCACCTTTTTAGTGATGTTTGCAGACCTCTGTTTGCCTATTCTGTTCTATTCACACACCAGATGGCTCGTGTCGATGGGGCATTGGAGCGCCCTCGCAAAAAATATCCGCATATAAGTACACTAGTTGGAAAATATCTCACTTTCCCCCCCTTCTAATAAATCCTGTCCTTCCAAGCACACCGGAGTTTTTCTTTCCGATCGGTGTGTGTTTTAAAATGAATTCTCGTCCTTTTCAACTGGCTTGCCTCTCCTATCCAGATCCCTCAAAAGCAAAAACGAAGGTTCTGCAACTCCTTCTATAACCCCGCTGAAACACAGACGAACGCTCACAACGTCCGTCCATTCGTTGGGCTTCTTGTTGCTGTATTCCACCACCAAAGACATCGGGTCGATTTCTCGATTGAAATTAGCCTATGTGGGTACGTACAATTCTCGACGTTACAGTGAGAAAATAAGAAAAGATGCAGAGCAAAATTGAGGTGCAGCAGCCGGTGCAACAGCGAAGTATCTCTCCTCGCACACTGGCAGGGATTGTGTGCCACACGCACCGCGGCGCATCACAGGACGCAAGCGAGATACTCTCCTATAGGTGCATTACAACAACTCCAGAGGTAGCCGAATGGATCATCTGGATTGTTTTATGATACAGCGTTTTGAAATGAAATGCTCATTATAAAGCGTTTTGTGATAATTGTGAAAGAGATCTAATGTGGTGGTTATAGTTAGAATGCATACAGTTGGTCAGCAAATCTCTTTTCCCCCATTGGTAATAGGTATAAAGCAAAGTATGTGTCCTTTTTGTGACGTAGCTGAAAACATTATTAGGCATCTCACAAAAAAGAGTGTGAGGTGTTGGAGGAGAAGGTCACTTTGCGGTCCTATCCTTCGCAGTTGGAACACAAACATTCAAGATAGACACACACAGACACATGCACACACCTTTTCACACTCAAATTGGGTATTATACATGTATTCCACGGTCACGGATTCTGAGTTCATCTGCTTTCCAACACACAGCAGAAGATGAAACGGTTTGGCTAATTCCCTTGGCAATTGTTTGCATGTTCACCGTCACTGTTCACTGGGATGATGAAAAAGAAGTGCATATTTACATATTTTATTCCAGAAATGTCATGCACTTACATGCCGTGCACATTGTTCCCTCTCAGTCACATCCAGTGCGGTGCAAAAAGGGAGATGGAATTGGCACGCCCACGCCCACATGTAACCCACCATATGTCACAGACAATGCTTGGAGAGTTATGTCTCATGCACCAGGATGAAATGGGTCTCCCAGAGCAGCATTGCCATATCTGTTGAGGGATGGTTTTCCCATGGTGCCCCAGCGGGCCCCGGCTCCGTTTGCAGCGGCGCCTGTTTTCGTTGTGAGTTAACCACACACGTGGGCTTTTGTTAATATGAAATCCTCCCTCCCCGTCCCCCTCCCCCGCGCCCGCGGATAAAGTGTGTCGCCTCGAAACAAATAATTGGCAGCGTGCGTCGCCTCGGAAAGTGGGTTTATAGTTACCTGAGCAGCGGTATTATCTGAGCGCACATCTGCACTAGGCATGTCTCGGGTGAATCACCACCATTATTGATAGGAAATTAAATTATCATGCTTCAAGTGTGTTTCAAATCAAGAACCTGCCGACCGCTGCCTCCCTGCCTGTCATACGTCCGCGTAGCCCGCAGTCAGCCAAAGGTAATGGGATTTTGTATCTAGTCACTTGAGCCAGCAAAACATTTCTAATAAGGTTCGGATTAATTTTTACTCAAGCCTCCCCGGGGAACAACCTCCAAAGTTATGCAGAATGTATTTGTGCCTGCCTATTTGCTCAGAATGCATGGGCTAAACCACGTCTTCTTTGCCTTTTTAAAAGGGGGAAGGAAGGGGATGAGGGAGGGGTTATCTTCTCCCCAGGGACACAGAGGGTAATCAGTGGAGGCTGATCTATCACAAATGGTCTGCCTACTCAATACCATGGCTACATGTCATTTCAGCACTTTTAGCTATTAAGGAAGGGCTTGCACTACGTGGCTCACTTTAAGTGTGTGCGCTTGCTGATCCAGATAGATCACCAATATGTATCTATCCATCAATCCGTTATGTATTCGTCTGTCTGTCTTTGTATGTGGGTCTGTAACTAGGTCTGGTACGGTATTAATGCAGACCTAGTAGTACAGTCAGATTAATTCAATAGTAGCAACTACAGCAATTAGCCCCTGGATTACTTTACAATCCTCCACGAGTGAGTGTGCTCAACGACACAACAACATGACACTCGGTGTCCACGTGTCGCTGGTCCCCTCGGGGCTTACGACCGACTTGTGGCCTGATGGGGGAGATGTGCAGACAACAAGAGGAACGCGATGCCATGAGAAACGGATGACACATTTATGCTGAACTCGGGGATTGATCTCCCCCCAAGGAGTATTGATTGAGGGAAAATGGCAAGGTGCGTTAACAAGGAGGTAAAATGCACTGACGTACGGGTACATAAAGCGTCAGCAGTTTGCCCCATTTGCATGCAGAACGATGTTCCTGTGTCATAGCCGTCTCCACGGGGACGCTCGCCCTCCCCGTGACAATCCTAAAGATATGAGGAGAGAGAGAGAGAGAGAGAGAGAGAGAGAGAGAGAGAGAGAGAGAGAGAGAGAGAGAGAGAGAGAGAGAGAGAGAGAGAGAGAGAGAGAGAGAGAGAGAGAGAGAGAGAGAGAGAGAGCTGCCGTGAACTCGCTGGCCAAATCAATTTAAATATAATAATCATCATCTAACCACCAACGCTTGAAGAGACAAATTGAGTGTGAAGGTCTCTCTGTGACACTATGAACTCATGGTCTCATGCATACATTTATCAGGGAGATTTAGATATGGAGGCCGGTTACCTCCCTCTCTTGAAGGCTTCAGCAGGATTACGAATGGAAGACGTTTGTTTTATCGTTAGTTCAGTGGTTGACTTTGGTGAAAGGTGGGGTCGATTTTGGCATGTTTTATACATGGTTTGGGGTTGAGAGTCTCTAGACCATTACTTTAAATTCATGATGCATCACATGGCAATCCAGATAAACCAGGATGTTTTTCAAGTTCTCTACGTCTAATCCAATTGAGTCGACGAGATTAAATGCATCCGTTCTGTATTGTGATGGGCAAAAGGTGAAATCCAAACATCTAATGTCTATCTAATGTAATGCCGTAGGTGTTCAGGTTTGGCTACAAACGTGTGAAGAATGCATGTGCAAAACACAAACACCAAAGGAGCTGCCTTGACAGGTGTCTGCACTAGAAAGTGCCAGCCTCTTGGGATTTGGCGGTTTACCTTCCCAGTGAACCACAGCAGCTTCTAGTACGAGAACTGGTGAATATTCAGAATAACCAAATATCTCTCTGCCCCTCTCTATGAATCTGTTGTTCTCTTTATAGGTTGCTCTCGGTCTACCCCGTTTCCACCCACACGTTTGTATGGCCTTAGCCAACAGTAAAGATCTCCGTCCGCCCGCATCACACCGTCAGCAGGCTAATGGTTTTGGCCGCCTTCCAATGGCCAAAGACAGAAGAGCAGACGCCTCGTGTGTGGAGGAAGGCAAGGTGAGAGACAATTAGTGAAGATAAGCAATGTCAAAAGGAGAGGGAGCGAGTAGAGGACGTTTTTTCTTTTTTTTTTTGGGGGGGGGGGGGGGGGGGGGGAGTGATTCAACAGTAGCTTTTTCTAGTTACGGCCATGCCATCAATGTTATTATATTTGTATTATGTTATGCATTTGTCAGCTCTGAAAGGAATCATCAAAGGAGATGGATTGGTTAAAGCTTTCTGATACAATAGTAAAAAAAAATGGCCCGCCGTGAGGGAGACATCACAGAGGAACACTTGTTTTAAGTCAATCAAAAAGGAAATATGATCCAAACAAACATTGCAGAAGCAATGTATGGAGCCCAAATCTTCCAAGGAACCCAACAGCAGCTTGGCCAACTGTCAACTTGAGAATCAGAAGTGACTGATCCAATATCCATTAAACAGTTTGCCCACATACCATTGTAGTTTTGTCATATTTTTTTATGATTATTCTATTAAATCCATCCCATTGTTGTCATGTTGTCACAGGCCTGGTTCCATATGAAGCACTTTGTAAGGGTGTTTTGAAAGTGGCAATACAATAAATCCATTATTCATCATTAACTGTCAAAACATTGGGATTCTGAGCAAAATCGACTGGCAGAATATGTAATATCTACAAGTAAAAAAATAAGGAGGTGTATTCAGAAATGGGATTCTTTGATTCTTCAGGATGTGATGGGGGTTGAGTGAAAGAGCGAAAACCTGCTGTAGCTGCTGTAGCCAAGTGCCAAGTGCTAGTTGGAAACCGAGAGGCGAGGGTAATGTTAGGTTGAGATCATTACAAATCCCTTTCAGGTCTAAAATACATATCTTTCTGGGCATAGTGTGTTGAATAGAAAGAACATGGACTTTTTATTTTATGTTTTTTCCCCTCAGGGAAACCTGCGAGAAAAACCCTGGAAAAACAAACCAAAGGGAAATGTCTTAAGTGAACTCAACAGAAGCGTGGGGGTCAGTGAGTCAGAGAGAGAGCTACGGTCTTCAGGCTTTACAGAGAGACCACATTCAGAGGGGGTACACCTGGTGGAAGGGGGACAAAGGGTTTGAAGCAAAGCTTGAGTAAACCAAAGAAAACCAAATGGCTCTGAATTAAAATCGACCTCTTTTCATCCTTCCTCCATTTCACAAAAGCTGTGTCTCGGCCTGGAAGATGTTTTATGGGTTAACCAAGAGGGCTCTTGCTTTGTTTGCAAACAAACAGAACAATTGCGAGCCCAGCAGTCAGAGCCTTACCTGGCTACAGAGAACAAACGGGCAGTTATGTTCGCTTGTCTACCAACTGTGAAACAGGGGGAAAGAGCACTGAACACAGGTGGGATCAATTAATTGTGCGTAATAGTTTTGGGCGGTGATGAAGACATCTGGCGGGGAAGGAACGAGCCTCGTGAGACCATCCAGATTCTCAAGTTTTCAACGATTCAGACTCAGTTGGGCACCAAGTGATTTCCAGACATGGGGTGCCAACGTGGTGCAACTCCAGCCAATCAGAGGGTATAACCAAATGACGCTTGCGCCGTCTTCACTCTTGCCGAATTCAGTTGGAAGTAAAGCAAATACATGAGCTCTGAGGGAATCCTTCCGTGCAAACTTCTCTTAGTTATTCAGTCTATTTCAGATAAAACGGTTTCGATTGCTCCGTCGCCTTGCCCCGCTTTCCTCGGGCGCCGCCATTGATTCTGAAACACTGCAGACTGCGACGCTTGCCGCTCGCTTCATCACAAACTAAACCTCCCTACCTCGAGTGCTGATTGGTCCAATCATTTTGTTATTTTTAGGAGAGGCTTTTCAACAGGCACCCGGGGGGGGGGCAGAGTGATCTCCACTAGAGAAACAGAACGTGAACTTCAGCGAGATCAGGCCTGTCTCACGAGGATAGCGAGCTTCACTGGCATAACACAATGCAATCATGAGGAGGAACCCCGGGGAAGCCCCACAATGGTCCTGTCAGATCATATGCAAATTAGTGCCTTTCTACTCCGAATAGTAGCATAGTAAACCATATGAACATCATTTCTAAAGCCAGTACTTCTGCTTGTGCATATATATAATTTGTATATGATTATAGGCTTGTTGGGCCTTTATGGACAATGCCGTGACAATCAAGGGTGGACAGGGGATGGAGTCGCCAAGGCGTACTGCTAGCGTGAAGTGAAGACAGTCTGATTTGATTTAAAAAGGCCCGTCATGGCAGCCTTGTCTGGTCACCTGATAGGATCGGCTGGCGGCTACCAAGTCTATTTATTGTGGCCTTGAAATATTTCTCTCTGCCACACTCTTTTAGAAGTCAGTTAGTCAGTAACCCATAATGAACATGATTAATGGATATAATGAAATCTGGTACACACTCCAATAAACACAACATCATTTGCTAGGAGTCTTCCGTTGCAAGATGAGCTTCGTGCTTTAAGAACACAACTTTATCGTTCCAGCCTCTTACACCAAACAACAATAGACAATGAAGATGAACAAAAAATGGCAATCTCTCATCTTTATAAATAGGTCTGAAGTGCAGCATATTCA
The DNA here is from genome assembly GCF_902167405.1 of Gadus morhua. Lineage (NCBI taxonomy): Eukaryota > Metazoa > Chordata > Actinopteri > Gadiformes > Gadidae > Gadus > Gadus morhua. The sequence continues at coordinate 17,685,913 of NC_044063.1, forward strand.
AAAGGAAATAGAGCACTATTTTGAATTGGTTTTGGCATTAAGAGTCAAGAGGGTGCATAACTCAACACACGTTCAATTCACTTCACGGACAACATCAATGGGGGTCGCGACCTCATCACCAACTCCTTCTCCCTCTCACCCCCAGACGAGGGCACTCATCAGGGGCCTGTTTAGCAGGATTAGCAGAGCCCTTGATGGGGGGAGTCCCGGGTGAACCAGCGGTAGCGTGCCGAGCCTAGTGCAGAGACAGCTCACCTTCAGGCCTCGGACCGGGGATTATTAACGCCCTATGAATCCGTGCCCTTTTCAACGGACCTCAGGAGGATGTCAGCCACGCTAAGTCCACACAGCAGCAGCAGCCCCACTCACGGATGTCCCGGCTCACTGGTCCAGAGCCAGCCCCGGCTTTGGTTTGCGAGGGAATTGCAAAAGACGACAAAACACCAAACCTACAAAATAAAATACAAAATAATTGCAAAAAGCAATTTTCCCATTTCTAGTTTATCCGTTGTTATTCAGCCAACCAACCTTGCACTTACCTCTCACTTTTTTTTTTCTCTTCCTCTCTCTGCCATGGTAGACGCATTCCTTCCCGGTGTTGACATTAGCATTGGGGATTTATTGATCAGCGCTCTGCTTGAGTGTCAGGTAGATTGAATCACCTGACCTCGGGCTGTGGTCCCCTGGCATCTGTTCCACGCTGGAAGGGAAGAATGCATTAGCGTTCCTTATCGTCTGCCAGCCACCAAACTGAGGGGAGACACAGAACGGCAGGAAAACGTGGGCTTTGAAATCCACCGGGGGCACAACTCATTATAAGAGCCATACAATAGCCCAAATTAATCGAATAACCCTTATTATTCCCAAATGTGTTCTATAAATCAGATCAATGTTATTGACAATCGTTTTCAAATTGTTTTTTTGCAGCTTCTCAGCCGGAATGTGTTATTATCGTGAATTGAATTGCTTTAATAGACGGCCACTCAAAAAACACACACACACACACACACACACACACACACACACATCCCAATAATAATTGTATTAATCTGAGGACTATGAAGACTTTACCGCAGGTATCAATAAAATGTTGCCTTGTGTTTTTACGTCCAAGATTAACTAACTAAAAAAGATTAATTTTACTTTTAACGACTCAAACTGCACAATAAGTGCAGGCTCCAAGCCTGCTCTCAGTATTGCTAAATGCAATTTCCAAAGAAAATGTCCAAAAAGCAGACAGACATAAAGTGCTAAGCCAGGAAGATGGCCAAAATGGGTGCAAGCCCTTCCTGCCAGAAGCTCCATTGATTTCTACTGCATCTCCATAGCATTAAGAGAGCCAGGCCAGCGTCTGGGGGTCACAGTTGAGGCACTGCGTGGCTGTGTGTTTCTGACACAGTTTACCTTTCACACCACACTGAACTGGGAAGCCCAAAGGCAGCTGGCTGCAGCTCTTTCTCCAGCTACTCCATCATTGTGCTGAGCCGTAATTAGACATTTGGGGGGGGGGGGGGGGGGGGGGTAACTCCGAGCCAAGCCTTGGCGGTTGTCGATATCACCGGGGAGTTTACATGCGTTGTATCTCTGTGCTACGCCATGTTCCTTTCTGTTCTCTTTTCAATTAAAACACCCCTTGGCCGTGCTCCCTCCCCCTCCTCCCTCAACTCCCTCATGCGACGTCCCCGCCTTTTTATGAAGCCCCGTTCATTCAGTGGCAGAGCTTATCAGCAACGCAGCGCGTTCTTTCCACGCCTACACCACCACACACCAGACCACACCACATACACCTGAGGGACCGGGGGGTGTCAATCAAGCGGCGTGATGACAGCATGGCTGAGTGATTACTATAGAGAGGACGTGGTCGAATCAATCGGCGGGAGGGAGCATTGATCGGCCATGACCATCCATCGCCTATTGGCTTCTTGCTCCACGGAGGGAAATGGTAGGCCTATGTTCCCCTGCAATAAATCCTCTTGAGGTTACGGGGTCTTCAGGTTGCGGGCCTATTTTTTAAGTGACAGGGTTACTATCAATGATCAATGCCACATTTTCTCTCAACTTAAGTGTGACCTGATACTAGAATAAGCCTTTTAAAAAAGGCTAGAAAGTAATTCACTTTTACAGCCTCGAGGATAAAAACGGCGAACGGTAAGCATGTTTAAAGCACTGGAACAGGATTGTAAACAAACTCGTTCATCTCTGAGAGAAGGAAACTAGGGGTCACTGTCAGTTCATCTAATTACCAGGACCGACTCTCCCAAAATAAATGATGATTCTTCACCTGTAGTCTCAGCCCTTTTATCTATGATACAGTGATCAACCCATGAGCTCTATCGAAATGATTTACAGCTTTTCTATGCCTAATCGATGGTAAAAAACAAAACAAGAGAGAAAACATAAAGAAGGGACGATAATTTGCGAAGAGGGCTGACATTCATCAGCTCATCTGCATGAGTGGGCAGGTCAGAAGCGCCACTTACGCCATCATTAAAAGTGGGAACCTGATTTATTTCAAGAAGTCAAACGGCACGACGAAGGCTTGCCAAGAAACGGGCACACCAATCTGTGAGCAGACATGGCATGAAAAATGGTGCCAAAATGCATTTGTCCAAAAATTCTTTGGACAACCAAAACAAATAATTATAGCGTCTTTGGAGATGCACGCCCGTATGTGCCATTTCTCTCATCTGCATTGTTTACACATTTGGAGTGAGAGTATAATGATTGCGCAAAGCTCTTTGGGGGTAAATCTGCTAAACATTGGTGTAATCCCCCCCCCCTCCCTCTCGTCGTCACAGGTGAGCTGTTTAGTCTCGCGTCCTTATCACTGCATTAAACCCCAAGGCAGCAACACATGGCACACATCCCAAAAACGATCCTCAGACAGCAATCCGATGCAATACAAATCATCAGCAAAACGAATGAACTACAGCTCTTCCCCAATGTATGCAAAATCTATGCAAATCTGCAGCGGATTGCACCGAGGCGGACAGTTCTTCATTTGGTTTTATACTCCCATTTCCAAGTGCTTCTCTACGAGATTAAAAGAAGATTGCTCAGTGTAGGAAGAGAAAGAAAGATAAACCCGGCCTATGAATAAACATACACAATGCAAACAACGACATTGATATCAAACAGGATACTTTAGTTGTTATGGCTGACCCCCCACACCCCCATGACCTCGTTCTCCCTTTAGCCGGATAAAACAAGTTTTCATCTCAAGTAGTGCTGTCATAACATACAGGTCATGATGCTGCTGCTGCATGTGCAGGGCCGATGTGGTGGAGGGAGATTGGGGAGGGGGACTCGAAGGTAAGCAAGGCCACCTTGGAGGGCTCCTCATGCCTGACAACGCGTTCTTCCCTTTGTGTCTGCCACACTCCAATTAGCCCGCTGAAGGGTGCATGTGGAATGTGTGACAATCAATTACCGCTCCTCCGCTCACTCACTCTCCCTCCCTCCCTCCCTCCCTCCCTCCCTCCCTCCCTCCCTCCCTCCCTCTCTCTCTCTCTCTCTCTCTCTCTCTCTCTCTCTCTCTCTCTCTCTCTCTCTCTCTCTCTCTCTCTCTCTCTCTCTCTCTCTCTCTCTCTCTCTCTCTCTCTCTCTCTCTCTCTCTCTCTCTCTCTCTCTCCATTCTACCTTTCGCCATCTTCGCTGCCAATCTCCGCACCTGCCAACTTTTTTTCTTTGTCTTAAATCGCCCTTCAACCCTCCACCTTTATCCATGTCTTCTACCGCCATCTCAGGGCTCTTCTTCAGCTAAGTAGTGCGTTATACGAACAGAGAGAGGGGGAGATATAGATTATTTCACTTAGAAAAGGAAATCGAAAACCGTTCAAAAACACTGAAAACCAATATGTGTGCCTTCTGACTTTCAGTGCACACGACACACGGTGGATATTAACGTTTATGCTTGATTCTACACAATTCACATAATTGATTATCGATTTGACAGTTTGTCATCAAAGTGTTTTGAAAAATCAGTAGCCTATGTTGCTTTCGACGTCTCAGAAGAACTTGCGGATATCCGCAAGTTCTTCGTGGTTTATGATAAACCACTGATGCCACTGCGGCGTTCAGGGTGGGTCGTGATATTTGGTTGTTGGTAAATGTTTGCCACCTACTGGTGAAAAAAAAAAAGAAAAAGGGAACGGTTGAGTCGTCCTCTCTTTAGCCCAGCTCTGCTTGCCAACGTGTTGCTCCAAAAAAAAGAAATGATTGTGTCTTGATGATACACAATGATACATGATACCCGATATTCAACAAGAAATCAGTAGAGCAAGAGGAGCGCAGATACTTTTAATAAAAGCAGCAGCTCAAATACATGTCTTACTATTAAAATACTTTTGTTAAAGAAGGAAACACTTGACCCACACAACTGCAAACAAATTAACAGAATGTGCAAGTGGTGTATTGTTTTAAGCTTGGCAGGCGGCTGACCATGTTTTATGTCAGTCAAATTAATGGCAGAAATAGCCTTTGTCCTGGGAGCCATAGGTTTCCATTGTTGTTCTGAATCCTTTAAAGAAAAGTCCAACCATCATACTAGCACTTTAAACAGCTTTGGTTAACAAAATTAAAGAATGAGGGGTGAACAAATCTTTGCAAATTCCTGAGTCGAACCTTGGGTGAAATACTTTTTCGATATCTTTTGTACTATATAGTAGCAAAGGAAGGCTTTGCCGGCAAAATCAGTATGCAAACACATACTTTTTGACTGGTCTACAACTGACATGCTGTTTCATCCAACATGACATTAAAGTAAAGATATGCTTCTGCCCTAAACAAAAACCGATTGTAACACAACCTCAGGTTAAATAGTGTTCCCACCGAAGATAATTCATCTTCAAAAAGTCAAATAAACTAAAAACTAAAAACTAAAAAGACAAAACAAGTTCCTTTTTTAAATGTGGCGTGGCACGATTTATTTATTAAAGTTATGCATAGCCTTTCCAACTTGATCATTGTACAATATATGTGTTGAACCATGTGACATTATTATTATTAGAATACCAGGCTTGGCGAACAGCCAGCGGCAGCGGAAGAGGAGGGAGGCGTGCACCCAGTCTGAAGCCAATACACGCAGCGTCTCCTGGGTGCTCTCCCGGTGAGGAGAGAGAGGAGGGGGGGCGGTCAGGCAACACAGCCCTTTTCGGTAGGGCGACACGGAGCGGACACACGACGCGGAGAGGGGAGAGAGGATAAATAACAACGTGGTGGCAGCAGCAGCACGGTGACGGAGCTGCGTGAGGGGACGCACGGGGACACCCACGGCTGGGCGTGTCTTATGAAGGAACAGACACACCCACGTGTGGGCGTGTCTTATGAAGGAACAGACACACCCATGTGTGGGCGTGTCTTATTAAGACACACCCACGGATGGGTATGTATTGTGAAGGAACAGACACACCCACGGCTGGGCGTGTCTTAGGCAGGAACAGAAGGGAGTGGGAGTCAGATGTCAGGGTAGTCTACATGGGTAGAGGAAAAGAGGCGTAATAGCACCTCTTTAGCGGCGGGGGACGGGGTGGGGGAGGAGGAGGGAGGGGGGTTGTAGAACACATCAGACCAGATCAGAGCCCGGTTGACTCTTCATTCTAGTTAAATCCAACCCTAGAATTTATCTGGAAAATTCTAGTCCTTGAAATACGCTTCTAGAGTTGAAACAGGTTGACCAGTGCAACTCTGGGCTCTCTCTCTCTCTCTCTCTCTCTAGATATATTCAGGCCATTTCTTGCTGCTTGTTTGAAAGGAGGGGGGGGGGGGGGGGGGCTAAGCTAGCGTGCTAGGTGTCAAAAGTCACACCGACTCGCTGCACACGCGGCGCTGGGATAAGCAATCACGAACGCCCCGGAATACCGCAGCCAAACACATGCAAGCCAACGTGGGAAACACTTTAAAAAGAGAATGGAAAGAAAGAAAATAAATACATCTTGGGATAAAAAAAAGAAAAAACATAATACATTATCTTAAAATTTGTCCTTTTCTTCTGTGCGTTTCATATATATATGTATAGATATATATTCATATATATGTATAGATATATATATGAGTTCGTAACACACATCTTTGTACATTTTGGTATAAGTTCTCTTTCTCGCAGGGAGTTCTGGGAGAGAGGGACGGGGGAGAGACTGCAGACGGGTGAGGAGGGGGGGGGCAGTTCCACTTCCCTGATTGCCTTGTGCTGATGGAGGTGGTGGGGTTTGGGGGGGGAGGGCATGGGGACACATCTCTCAACCCTTGAACAGTGTCTGCTCATGCTCAGTCTCTCGTTTCTGTGGCAACCATGGGCAGGGGGTGAGGGGGGGGGGGGTGTCTCAGCAGTGAGAGGTCAAGCTTATGGGGGTCGTCCAGGTAATCCGTTAGGGCCCATGAAGTAGGAACAACAACTTAAGAGTCAACCCTTCCTCTTTGGGACCGGACCGGGGGAGCCGTGTGGGAGCGGCCCTATCTCTTATCTGGGGAGGGAGAGAAGGGAGAGCTGGGATTAGGCACAGGCGCGTTTCTTCAATAAAAATCTGTGGCTTTTGCTTTTTTTTGGGTTGACAAGGAAGCAAAATGAGTTACCTTTGTTCCCCTCCATGTCTGGCGCAGGTTTCTCTGACCTTTGCCGTATTAAATTATTATATTTGGCTTCCACCTCCTACGGACAGAAAACGAAAACAAAACAATAAAACATGACGTTACGTCAGGCTCTGAGTGTTGGGGCGGAGTGAAGGGTAGGAAGGAAGGACAGAGACAGAGACAGAGACAGACAGAAGAGACAGAGACAGAGACAGAGAGAGACAGAGACAGAGACAGAGAGAGAAAGACGGAGACAGAGACAGAGACAGAGACAGAGACAGAGACAGAGAGAGACAGAGAGAGAGAGAGAGAGAGAGAGAGAGAGAGAGAGAGAGAGAGAGAGAGACAGAGACAGTGACAGAGAGAGAGACAGAGACAGTGACAGAGACAGACAGAGAGAGAAACAGAGACAGAGACGGAGACGGAGACGGAGACGGAGACAGAGACAGAGAGAGAAAGACGGAGACAAGCGCAAGACCGACAGTGATGGACAGAAATAAAAGGGCGACAGATAGAGACGTAGACCACAGAGAGAGACAGAGATGGAGGTCACAGAGAGGCAGACAGAGGGACAAACAGAAGGAGAGCGTTACCTTCAGATAGCTGAGGTTGGCCTGCAGGCTGCGGAGGTGAGAGAGGACCTGTCGGCTGAAGGTGGACAGACTGCCGGCCTGCGACGTCGTGGAGAACCTCAGGTTGATGCCCGAGTCGGCCGGGCAGCTCCGCGAGGCGCTCAGCTGCTTGCCCGCGCCACCCGCCACCTCGTCGTCTGTGCTGCTCTCTCCCGGCCCACCGTATCCCTCCAGGACCAGGGATCCTGCTTTGGGGAGCCAAACACATCACACATCAGTACACACCAGGGCCCGACCGATTCATCGGCCTGCCGATTTAATCGGCCGATTATAGCCTTTTTGAAAATAATCGACATCTGCCAAAAAGACGCTGATTACAACTTTTTTTTTTTTTTTTTTTATTTATTTATTTATTTATTTTTTTTGAAATGTTATTGCGCTTAGTATCCTGCAGATTGCGCTCCTACTCGCCTTGCTAACTAACAACTTTAGCTGGAGTAAAAAAGAGGAGATTGAATTTTACCGTACAACATGAAAGCATGCTCGCTCAGGCAGCTGCGCGCTCACCTCACCAATGTACACAAGACGCGTTGTTTGAGCATGTTGTGCCTGTTTTTCTTTAGGTCCCAGGCCATGTTAATTTGTTACACTGTAGACTCTAACGGTGAGACCATACTGCTCAGCACGCACGTGTTAGTCACTGCTCACGAGCGCAGCACATTGGGAGTTAGTTATTTATTTTACATTTTACATTACACTCATTTTTGACTGTAAATGTATTCTAAAACACTCAAAAGGTTCTGCATTCAATTCACATATTCGTCAAAAGTGTTTAAAGTATATTTGAGTTTTTTTTTTTTTTTTTTAATCGGCCGATTAAATCGCAATCGTCATTTTTCTCTGAAAATAATCGGCATCGGCACTCAAAAATCAATATTGGTCGGGCCCTATTAACACAAGCACACAAGCACAAGCACACACACAAAGATCAGTACGCACACACACACACACACACACACATCAGTACACACGTGCGCACACAAGCATGCGCACACGTTGACTGGGATGAATCAAGGTGTGAAACGAGCAGAAGAGGAATGGCATAAAATGGGGGAAACTATAAAATGTGCCCAAATGAGTAATGTGCCTCACGGAACTTTTAAGCAGTAATCTTGGATGCAGCAGTCCGACTAGGGTGTAGTAGAATGTATGAGGGTAGAGACGGCACAGAGCACAGGCCTTTAACCATAAGCTGCGAGGGGTAGAGTTGCCCCCTCGTTCTGCCGTTTCGTTGAGGATACTTTCTACCGACAAAATCTGATTTGCATGAGTAGATGAAGCTTTGCGAAGGGGGTTTTAATAAGTGCATCTCTACAGTGACCAGTCTGCACAGTGTTGACTTGAAAACTTTACTGGGCAGTTTGCTACTGCTGGCCAAGTTTGTGTTTGCCAATTACTTGCTTACAGATCCCCGCCTCTGGCAGCATTCTACCAGGGTTGGAGCTCGTCTGTGTTCAGACTTTAGACGTTAACTAAAGTCTGATTTGTCGGTGACCAATTATACTCTATGGCGTTTTCCACTTTTTGCTGTATCCGTATGTTTGCCTCACCATAGTCCTCGGGGGAGTCGAAGAACCCCGTGTCCCCGGAGCCCAGGTCCTGGGCGGGGTCGTCCGTCTGCACCGGGCCCTTCTCCGAGCCGTTGTGCACCAGGATGCGCGCGCGGCCGTCCACGGGGGTCCGCAGGGAGGTGGTCCGCAGCAGGCGCGCCCCCGAGCAGCGCTGGACACGCTCGCTGGCTTCCTGGGACATGAGCTGGGTGACCAGCGCCTGCTTCAACGACGCCACTGCAACGGCAGAGGGGGGGGGGGGGGGGGGGAGGATCAGGGAGAGAGGATTCACAACCACGCGCAGAGAGGGAGTCGGGGAGTCGACAGAATGAACAGCGACCAATCTCAGTAAGCCCGTCCTATTGATTCGACTGGACGTTCCCCCGTCAGGCTTCTATATCACGCCGCGTGCAGAAAAACCTCGGAATAAATAAACCCAGCTTTCATATTTATGTGACTGGAGCAACGGAGCTGGCAAGTTGACGCGAAAGTGCTTGCGGGGCAACACTGACGTTTAGCATAGGATTTGAGTAAGGCGGGCATGCATGATGGTACGGCGGCTGAGTTGGTTTGATCTCTGGTGTACCACAGCCGAACCTTTAGGCACTAACCCCCGCTTTGTGTGTGTCAATTCGTTGCAGAGTTGCTTTGGACAGAAACACTCTGCCTCGTAACAAAACATCAACCCGGACCGCCGAGCGCGTCTGCGACCAAACGTGTCCGCTGGGTCGCCGGCGCGGGGTCCCCCAGGGGGGTGTCGCTTACATGTCTTGAGCGCTTCGTCTGCCCTGGACGGGTACAGGCTGAACGAGTCCCCCTCCCGGCCTTCTTCAGCCGCTCGATAAGAGTGCTCCGGGTCGACGAAGCCTTCCTCCCCCTCCTCCTCCTCCTCCTCGTCCTGCGCCCCCCCCTTGCAGGGCTTGGCTCCTTCAAAGGGATTAGTGCCTGGTGTGGAACCCAGCGCCACGGGTCCAGGCTCCGCACCGCTCTCTTTGAGCTCTGAGCCAGGGGCGGGGTGGGGTGGGGGGGGGGGGGGGGTGGGGTGGGGGGTGGAAACACACAACAGCCAGGATCAATCTCAGCAGAACACATTAACACGCTCATTCATCTGCTCGATCGTATCTCAATAAAAGCGTTCGGGGGGGGTTTACCGCTGGATTGGGTGCTGCCTGTCGACGTGCGGTCCGAGTCTTTGCTCGGGCGGGAGACGCCGGCGGTGATCATCTCCACGCCGTCCCGCTCGCCGCTGGTGGATGCACTGGAATTGAAGTTAGGAGAATGAATAATGTGCCGCGCGATAAGCTTCAGGGCGCACAAAAGCGATCCGCGCTAGCCGCTCGCGAGGAGGAGGAGGAGGGGAGGCACGTACTCGGTCTGTGGCAGCGGGATGACGCTGTGAGGCTTCACCTTCATGGCGTCCGCCCTCTGTGTGATCAGACGTTGCCACCTGGTGGAGGGAGGAGAAGATAGCGGGCCGGTTATTGTTAGAACACGCAGCAACAACAACAACAACAACAACAACAGCTGCTGCCACCGCCGCCGGCCCTGAAGCCTTGTGAACGCCGGAGGCAGAGAACACTCACGTTTGCTGGTCCGAGACGGTTGGCGCCATGAGCTCGTAAATTTGGGCGCCATTGTCGGACATGGAGAGGACGAAGAATGACTTGTTGTCTACACAGAGGAGAAGGACAAAGCCATAAGTTAGAGTGGCCTGCCCTGGATTTAGAGTCAGTGTCACATTTTAACTGCCCTTCCGAGCGGAAAGCCAGAGGAGGTGTTGGTCTGTGTTCAGTGCCAAGGATGATGATGACCAATGATGGCCGACCATTAGGCCGTTATTGATGCTGACCTGTTGCCACGGAGCGGACCAGCACGGTGTTGAGCTTGATGATGGGACTGAAGATGTGCTTGGTGTCCGCGCTGCCGGCCAGGTTTTTACTGTGGCACTTGAGGATCAGACGCTCGTCCTGCTTCTGCAGCAGCACCAGGATGTCCTCCAGTAGCAGCGTGTACAGCTCTGACAGGGAACAAGGGTAAACCAAACGAGGTTACCGTGCGGCCGTCGTGGATTGCGTGACCTCCAGAAGCAACGCTCATCACCCTGTGAGACCCTCTTGTGAGTCCACGTTTGGTTTCTCGCTGCGGACACGTCAGGCCTTGATTCTGATTGAAAGGCTTTCCATAAAAAAGATGGAAAGCTACAACCAATCCACCCTCACAGGACGGGGCTTCAGTTCATGGGGAACGAGGAGCGCAGCAGTCTTATCAATAAAACAACAATGGAGGATCGGGGAATGTGAAGGCTTCTCTAAGATTTGAGTGTTTTTGCTTTACTTTTAAACGAATATGGCATCAATATGTGTCAACGAGTATTACTCTGATTGGCTGATGTTTTTCAAACATCTTATGGCTGCGGCCGTATGTGAAAAATTGCTGCCCAGCCAAGGCCTGACTGAAATTAATATTGAGATGCAAACGTGATGATAGACATGATGAGCAACGTACCAATAGTCTTGTCTTTGTTCACTTTCCACGACAACGGTCCCTCGTGCACCAGGGTCCTCTTGGTGAGATCCAGGTTCTGGTCAAAAAAAAAACACACACACACACACACACACACACACACACACACACACACACACACACACACACACACACACACACACACACACACACACACACACACACACACACACACACACACACACACAGAGAGAGAGAATCAGCGACCAATACCAAGTGAGCAGCTTTTCCTTGCGACCAAAAATTGCCTTCTCTCTTAGCATGGAAGACAAGACTCACCTTGAGCTCCAGGATCATGGGGTTGTCGGTCTGCTTCAGAGAGGAGAGGTCCAGTCGTCTCTGGTAGTCCTCTAGCCTCTGCAGGGAAACAAGCGACGGGGGGTGGAGGGGGGGTTAGGGAGTGGTCAATAAGCACACTGCAGGAGGGCGAGTCCTGTCACTGAACCAACCAAACTGAAGTGAAGTGAAGCTCGAACACATGGAAAGACAGGAAAGCGGGTGAATGACAGATCAAGGGAAGCCATTGAACGAGGGGCGTACCTGCTTGTCCTCAGATTCCTTCACGGCCTGGTTGACGTGACTCAGGATCTTCCTACAGCAGTCGCTGGCCTGCTTCAGCTTGTCCTTCTCCGCTGCATTGTCTGACAGTGATGACATTTAGATTCAAATTTAGAGCATTTAGCCGACGCTTTTATCCAAAGCGAATTACATTAAGCATATTTGTCATAAGAAGGTCAAAATACATATTGCTGTCGGTACAGTAAGGACATCAAACCACGGCTGAAATCTGGTCCAACTACTGCCGGGGGGGGAGACGTACTCACCCACCATCACTCTCAGACATTATGATAAAGCACAGCAGGCATTGGGATCCTATAATAGCCCTTTCTGCTTTATTGTCAGAGTGTCCTCGCAGTGTGAACCCAAACCCCAGCCAGGATGAAAATGATGGCCCCAAATAATGGGGGAGACATTTCCCACAATGTGCATTACTGCACCCGGACCATTAAAATGATAATCTCACCATTTGTCTTTGTAACTTACTAATGGTAGGCATGCTGCTATGGAGAGCTCCGGTCTTATAAGACTTAATTTGCTTTTGTTCCCCCCCCCCCCCAATTTTATATTAACTCCATAGCTTTTTCCCTACTGCCTACAGCGGTGGTTGGAAGAAAAAACAAGGAGATCTATCATGTGTTATAGGTTGAGTTTCCATGGCAATACGTATAATACATTATTCAATGGTAATTACTGTATTTGCTGTTATTACACCACTAATGTATTGACTTGCAATTCAATGCGTGTGGGGAGTGTGTGTGGATGATAGCTGGTTTAAGCAGCCTCAACCGGCCAAGAGTCAGACTGATTGGACTCTGGGGCTTGGTGAGTATGCACACCTGTTGTGCATTGGTTAAACCATTCATCCCCACACACACTCACACACTGCATGGCAACAAGGAGCACCATCGTCATGCATCATTGTCTGCGAACCGGACAATAAACCGGCTTTCAACATCCCCACCCAGTCTCCTTGTCTGGAGGGCCCAGAAAAACCTAGCTGGTGTTTAGCATGCTCATGCTATAGAGCATGAAAGGGAGAAAGGTTGTTTAGAGTACTGTGTAACTCTAGCATCCTCAGTTTATAGGTTTAGCACTAGTCAACTTGTTTTCCATCATACTGTGGCGTCGCCCGATATGGGAGATCATTACCCCATTATCCACCGTAAAAGTGCAGCAAAGCAGGCAAGGTCAGCAAACTGCACAACATAAAAAAAGAGAATAAGTATTTGAAACTGGAAAGTGGTGCAGGCAATCCTCCGGCAGCCCTCCCAGCCCTGGTCCTCACCGGGATCCAACAGGGGGCGGATGAGGGCCCAGCGGTGGAGCGGACGAAAAAGCTATCAGTTACGCCGCGGCGAGCTCGCCGCACAGCGTGCGAGGAGCCGCTGGGCCGCCAGGACCAGCACGCCGTCGCCACTCAAGCCAGCGGGGAGCGCTTAACAGTCATGAGAGAACGCGGGCAGGGGGGCCCGGTGGGAGTAGCGTTTCCAAATGAACCGGTGGGCGTGTGGCCGGCAGGGGGGGGCTCCCAGGCCGGAACATCTATTGGGGTATAAACGAGGTGGCTTTCCAGTGCCTACTTAACCTGCGGTGACTACGGCAGAGGGAACAGAGCCAGTGGTGTGAGGTGGACCTCCAGGACGCGTCGGGGGAAGGGTGAGCTACCTGTGTATTTGATGATGTTGTCGAGGAGCAAGGGGTACTTGGTGAGCCGCTGCATCTCCACGGGGATGATGTCCTTCAGCTGCAGCCGGCGACAGAGTCTGTTGCTCTCCGCCTCCTGCCGGCAGACGGGAGAGCGAGACAAAAGAGGTGCATGGTTGGTGGACATTAAATGGCAAAAGTATCGTTTAGCAGGCTGCATCTACCGGCTGCTTCATCCACTAGTTACTTCTGAGCTACAATAAATGCCTCTCTGACCTTTATGTAATAAATTGGCATCCGGCTTTTTAATAAGGGAGACGAGATGTTCCATTCTGAGACGGACCACATGTTCTATTCCAAATGCAAATGTAATATTACTTGCTTGTCGCTGCAGTACCTAGAGTATTATAAGGTCACGTTTCAATTATTTTCCACATTATCTGCAATGCAATAATGCCTGCCCGTGTTGCACTGAACCTTTGAGAATCCATTAAAGCATGTGATGTTTTCGAGTTTATGGTGAAAAGGACCAGAAAAATGGACCGAATTGTGACTTTAAAAGCATTAACATACTCAGTAATGCCTCATACTTCAAAACGAAAAGTTCAACGACGGAACACTTCCATAAAAGGTTTCTCAATATAACTATATAATTGACTGAGGCGGGTCGCCAGTCATAAAACAAAAAAGGGCTTACGCTAAAAGCGTGTCTATTCTATCATATAAAAAAATGCCTTCCATCTAACAATTCATCCATTCATCCAATAAAAGATACTGTTAAAAATGCAATGATACACTTTCACAAAAAGGGTACAATAATAACCGTTTAATTAACATTAGTTAATGCAGCAGTGAGCATTAACTATTAAATAACGGTTAATTAACTTTTAGCTAAGGGTCAAATAGTCATTAACTAATGATGTTCATGTAAACTACAGTATTCATTTCTAATGATAGAATAGAGATGAGAGTTGACCCCCTGAGGGTTAGGGTTAACCCTCGAACCTAACCCTATTAAATAGCTACTTGCTCCTTCTGCAATTTGTAGAAAATAGTTTTTGTATGTTCACGTCACATGTTTACGTACAAGTCTTGCCAGGGTATGCTCACAAACTGCAGTGATTAATGATACAATAAGCCAAGCAACCTGGCTGCAGTGCTTATTTGCGGCAGTAACAACACTTACCAAAAAGAAAAAAAATAGGTTGATGAAAAGGCAATCTATAGCCTATTCATCACTGTAACGACCCTTTTAAACACCACTTCCCCTCTCTTGCTGCATTGCCAGCAATTACACACAAACACACACACACGCACACACGCTCGTATTTTTCTCCCCTACCCATAAGTGTCTTGGTTGTTGTTGTGGTAGTGGTTGTGCGTACCTGTATGAAGGCGTTGAAGCGGGAGTCCTTCTTCTGCCTGGTCTTGATGAACTCCAAGGAGAAGGGCTGGTTGCTGCAGAATGTCCCCACTGCCTGCTTGATCTTCACCTCCTCGCCACCGCTGAACTGGAGCCCAGGTAGGTGGGTGGTTAGGATTAGTGGTCATGGAGATGGCCGGGTGATTTAATCAGAGGATGGAGCCTCCTTGATGGCTCAATTGTGTTTAGACCAGATTGATTAGGGGGGGAAAGAGGGAAACGGTTAACCTGTTTCCTCCTTGTATGGGGGGTTGCGTGTGTCGACCAGATTGATTAACCGTGGCCTGAGGGAAACGTTTAACCCGTTTCCTTCACATATGGGTGGGTCGTGGAGGTCAGTTGCTTATTGGCTCTTTACACTATATCTTGCTGCAGATGCTACCAACTATTATTTTATTGCTCATCATTACTCAACATAAATTGGAATGACTTTTGCCTCATTATAATGTATATTATATCCTAACAAACACCCATAATGCCAGAAAAGAATACTCAAAATATGCATAAATAAACACACAACACATCAGATAATTGGCTCTCTATTTAACGATGCCGAACTGTGATTCAGTAAACACAAAATACAAAACATCTGAGAAGGGAATAGGCAATCGGTTGCTGCTGGTGTTTTCCTTGACGTACACATAAAGCCATTCCGTGCACCAGTCCAATTTGTTTGAGCAGGAAACTGTTTTTTCTTCTCTCTTACCACATCACTCTTCTTGAGATGGATTCAAAAGGGGGGAAATGTTTCCGAAGGGAGAATACAATTTCAGCCCTGCAAAATTGTACTCACCCAAGAGAGCAAGTCATCTCCTATCTGATCAATTACTGAGGACTCATTCTTCTTCCGAATGGCTGCCATTTGCTCCAGTATGGAAACTGAAAATTCAAATCAGAATAAAAAACGTTGGTGTATGCGTGGATGTAGCCCAGATAACAAGCATAGGAAAGCAGTAGCGGGCGGTGACTTTTGATGCGAGGTATGCTGATAGCCCCCCCCACTAATTAACGATTAAAATATTCCACACTCTCACCCAAACAACCCTCTCTCAGATCAACATTTATAGACATCTAGATGTATACATGCAATGTCGTTGCCTCGCTTTTCAAGTAACTCACACATACATATTTTCCGACTTCTGTGTTGAAATGCAAAACAGCCAGCTTTTCACCCACATCAGATAAATATTTTGCATAAATTAATAACCGCTCTTATTTAATATTGTGATGTTTAATCAGGGAGCTTCACGGTACATGGAACAGTAGCATCCTAGGAAGTGGGTGACCTAGCGGAGACCCTAGGGAGCATGCTTTCACAGTCTCACAGGACTTTCAGCTCTCTACTTCACACGTTAGGCACTCCCCCCCTCTTGCTGACTAAAGAGGGAGAGGACAAAGAGCAGTGGTTCCCGACCTTTGACTTTAGGAGTACCACTATATGCCACTGTATGCAAATGATAAAAAAAAATCTAAATACACGTGGTGCAGTGGTTGAGCAAAGAGTTCCAACACACACGTAGTTGCTACCGCCAGAAGGTGATGGCCAGTGGGAGGCAGTGGAAAGGAAGAGTCAGCAATGCTGCTTATGCTCCCAGTGTGTATATTTAGCAAACACAGATTAACGATTTTAATATACCCTTAAACACTTTTCTGTATGTGTCTGTGAATGCGGGCTTCAGTTCGGGCGTTCAGGAGAACTCATGTCCGTCTGTCTGGTTCTGCAGGAGCGCATGGTGCGCCTGTTTGTGTTTGTACCATGCAGCTGCAGGACCTCCTCCAGATTGGTGAAGATGCTTCTGATGTCTGCGGCTGGCAGGAGGGCCTCCTTTGAGAGCTTCTGGTAGAAGACCAGGTCCAGCACCCGCAGCATGCGCACGTGGGCCCTCTCAGTGCAGAACAGCTCTGGACGGGGCAAACCACCAAAGCATTGATTAGAGGACGCCAGTTTGAGGAATGAATATCAAACCAACAGGGTGTTTCTGGAACGGGGTCGGCTCACCGTTGATGACCTCCTGCCTCTTGATGTCGTGGGGCCTGAGGCCGGCCAGCACCTCCTTCCCCACCAGCTGCTGCCAGTTCAACAGGTCCAGCTCCGAGTCCGTGCCCTGGTCGTCCTCGCTCTGAACATCTGTGCCGCTCAGTCCCTCGAGTCTGCGCGCGCACACACACACACACACGCACACACACACGCACACACACGCGCACACACACGCACACACACACGCACACACGCACGCACACACGCACACACACACACACACACACACACACACACACACACACACACACACACACACACACACACACACACACACACACACACACACACACACACACACACACACACAAAGGGTTAGTCTCTCTTCATTCTCGGGTCCAAGGACATAGATCCGATAAAAAATAAAAAGGCGTAGTCATAGTTACCTCCGTATGACCTTGGGTGTTCCGTCAGTAACCCTATGAAGATAAAGTACATGCTCAGAATCAGTACGATTTTAAAAATAACTTTTGTTAGCAGGGACAATGCCAAATGAATCAATTGCACCAGCCACCGCCATTCCTAAGGCATGGCATGCATGATCACAATCAATGAACAAAGGCTTGGCAACTCACCGGTCATTCTCCCTCTCCTCTTCCTGCAGTTGGTCCAGTGCATAGAGGTCAAAGTGCGAGGCAGGGTAAGGGAGCCCGTCCAGGGGGTCCGTCTGGAGGCCGTCACTCAGTCTGGAGCCACCGCCGGAGGTCGGGGTCCCACCTGAAGCACATGGCGACGGTTACACGACAGAAGACTCCCCAGCATACCAAGGGAAGATCCACCAATTAAATCCGGATGGCACACCGAAATCGACGTCTCTGCTGGTGTCCGGGCTGTAGCTGGCACTGTTGGGGGGTGAGGTTGTGTGGGGCGAGGAGTGCATGAGCTCCGAGCCTTCGCTGGACTGGCTGCTGCGCAGACCCCCTCTCTCCAGGTACTCGTTGGCCCCCAGCGTGGGCTGGGAGAGCTGCTTCTGCGGCCGGGCCCGTGCTTCCAAAGCCTTGCCCACTGCGATAAGAGGAGGGGAGGGGAAAATACCATCAGGACAACCAGTGTTGCAAAACAGACCCTCAGGCCCACAGGGCCTGAGTGGCCCTGCCACTCTGTGTCGCTCTGTGACGGCTCACCTGAGCCGGCTTCCACGCGGCTCGGCCGGCGCTGAGGCCCGAGGATGCTGGGAAACCGGGGTTTCTTCACCTTCTCCTCGCCGTCTTTTTCAGTCTTGATGCTCTTCTGCGCGCGGTTAAAGGCGACAGAAGGGAGGGAACGGGAGGGTGAGGAGGGTCCACTTTGAGACCATGTACCAGGTCGGCACCAAAGCAGGGAGAGCATTGGGTGGAGCCAAGATGGCGGCCGGAGGCTGCCATCTTGGCTCCATCGGATGCGCTCCCTGCTTAGAGAGCACCCGGTTGAGCCAAGACGGCAGCCTCCCGGGCGCCATCTTGGCTCTACCGATTGGTGCCAGTCAAGTACCTTGATCTTGGGCAGGAAGTTGATGCGGACCCGCTTGGACTCCAGGCTGCGCGGCTCTTTGCATCTCACGCCAAGGTGCTTCATGTACGTCAGGATGACGTATTGCATGGTAGTGCTAGGGAGCGACACACACAACAACTGCTTTCAATATCATCTGGATTATAACCCCATTGTGCTTTTTAATCTGAAATATTACAAGAAGAATTGGTCTATCACATGACATATGTCCTCTTAGCATCATGACCCTGAGCACATTTGCGCTACATGTTCGCGGGGGGGGGGGGGCTATGATTGCTTAAGCCACATAGCGTTCAAAGCCAGGCTGTGTCCTACTTGTGAATATATGCAATATAAATATAATGCTTACTTCAGGGAAAGCCCATCTGTTAGCGGGAACGTCATTACTTTGCAAAACGCCTTGAGCGGAACGGAGTCGAAGATAGCACGCCATGCAGTTATAAAGTTATATAAACAGGCAATTCATACTTGAAATCATTCCGACCAGGCGAATCATTTTAATATACTAGCAATTATCAGACCGGACGAGTCGTTTTAATATCCTAAATATACGCAGGCTAATTGAGTGTTGTGACGCAGCCTTTGACAGGAACATCATTGGATCGAAACACCACTTGTGCCAGGAAAAAGCCAAAGTATTCTCATTACGGGTAATGAAAGATAAAAGCCGCCATGAGAACCGAGGCGAGACCCATAATAACACTTCACCCGTAGCCCTTTGCACAAAGAAAGTCCTCCGAGCCTTAGCACGGAGACACTCACCATTTCTCTTCCTCCGTGTTCTGCGTCGTCAACCTGGAATGCGAGAAATCAGGGGGAAAAAAGGAAAGAGAAAAGAGTTACATAAAAAAACTTTGGGAGGGGGGGGGGGGGTGACTGGGTTGTATTTAGCCACGGTGGCAGCGAGCAGCAGCAGAGAGCTGCACCGCACTTTGCTGCGCCTGCAGCAGGATGCGGTTGCCCTCCGACTCACAGGACGTCCTCTATCTTGGTGACGATGCTCTCGGCGTAGGAGCGCTCCCTATCCAGGGCGACGCGATCCCTGGTCCGCTCCTGGTCCAGCCGGGTCAGCTCCGCCTCGGCCAGCGTCAGGCCCATGCTGCGCTTGTGCCTGCGGGACAAAACACAAAACAGGAGGCGGCTCCGTGTGATGCGCTGATCGCCGGGACGACGCAAAAGGCCCTGTAGTGTTTGCGTCGATTGATGGATGGAAGGGATGAGGTGTCACGGTCGAGTGCCGTGGACGGCTGAGGTTAAGTGGGTGGACCTGCGCCAGCTAATCAAAGCAATGTGGTTTTTATCCTGATGGAGCACACATGGTTATGCTTTTCCCGTGCAAGTCGTCTGGAATGGGATGTTTTAGGCCATTCCTGCATTCCGATACAATGCGCATGATAGAATATGAGTGGCGTGCTTCACCTGAAGTCATCCAGGTTCCTCTGGATGTCTGGGAGGAGGGATTCCTGCAGGGTGTGCACGTGCTGCCGGTTGAGCTCCTCTGGTATCAGCTCTGTCCGCCGTCGGTCTGACATTGCAAATGTACACGTTTCAGAAAAGGTGTCACTTGAAGAAGGCATGGCATTTCAAAGTCACAAAAATATAAGATAATCGAAGGCCTGTGAGGTAAAAATGAAGACGTTTCACAGCTGACTGCTTTAAACAAATGCGGTTCAGGTAGTTCACCGTTTATTTATTGCTAATTTCCGGAACAGACAGCAAGTGTGTAAAACTGCAGTTGCTCACACACACACACACACACACGCGCACACATACACACGCACAGGCCAAGGTACACACACACACACAGGCACACACACACACACACACACACAAACCCTCCCTCAGGGGATTTGACACAAGCATGGCTGCATGTCCACAGTGACTACGTGCCATCAAAGTGAAGTTCAAAGCAATACTTTCCAAATCATTGGAGCGCTTGATTTTTTTTTTAGCACTTCAGCTGGGAGAGTGCACAGTGTCTAAGTGATCAAATCACAGACCACCGAGACGACTGTTTGAAGTGAGCCAACCCGAGTATAAATGCCAACAATCAGGTTACCAGTTAACTTAGAATAGAGCTGAGGAAGATAACGAAGCATACGCCGTATGCAAATACACTCACCGAGATCAGTGGCCATGGTCTCTGGGACTGTGACTTTTAAATGCTGCATGAAAGGAGAAAGAACATGTATTAATAGTGTTAAAACAGCTCAGAAAACAAACTGGCCGAGTCTACATGGAAACAAGCCAAAAGAGTTTATTAAGGTTTATTAACAAATCCAAGAAATACTCACGGCTCCCCGGTCAATGAAGAAGTTGTGCAGATCCATAAAAACCCTCCTGGTCTCTTTGGAGTTGGTCTGCTTGTACAGATCAGCATAGAGGTAGCACAACTGACCCCACGAGACAAAACAAGGATTAGAAGGAACACCACAACAGGGAGCTAAAAGAAACATGCCAACACTTCTCTGTATATCTACGACTGGTATTAAAGGGATGGGGTAGCTACAACATGCCAACCCTTCTCTGCATATCTACAACTGGTATTAAAGGGATGGGGTGGAGGCGGTGGGTCTCTCACCAGTGGAGCGGGGTCGAACTGAGAGATGACGTGGTGCAGGAAGGCTGCTAGATGGGCGGGCCGCGACTTGATCAGCTCGATGCTCTGGAAGCTGTTACACTGGCCGTTTGTCTGAAAGAGAGAGAGTCTGCGTTATCTTCCGCCCATGCTACGCAATGCAATGCCATGCCAGGCTGGTGGCCTTCTCCGCCCCCTGCACCGTTTGGCCAGACAGTTATGACTAGGAGAAGCAGCAGAAAGTAGGCAAGGGACTCGGGGAGTCAGGAGACGTATTCAAGAGTTAAGAGTTTGCCGGTTGATGCCGGTTTTGGTCTCGGTGACACCAGAATGTCCTCATTAAAAAAAATCTAAATGTAACCACTAATTAGACATCAGAAAGAAAATATCTTGACCACGTTGTGACACTGATATGACGGACGGTCTTTCAAGCTCCATCCATCCATTGGCAGCAGTGTTTTTAATGGTCACTGTTGCAAATGAGAGCCGTCTCTCGTCTTCCAGTCGGGGGCTTACCTGCTCCTGGTCCGAATCAAAGTAGTCGTCCTCAGCTCCGATGATCTGGGCGACGAGACGGGAGGAGGAGGGGCTGCTGACGGTACTGGGGGACGCTGGGTCCTGCAGGAGGGGGAGGAGGGGGCGGGATATGATGGAATGGTCAAGACTCTGTGGTCGACGTGGAATGGGTATACATATTAATTGTATGCATGGATTATGTACATTAACGCTATCAGGCCAAGGGATAAACAAGCCTATTGCAGGGAGGATAGGACGATTATTCACATGTTTGCAAGACACACTCATAATAACGACATTGCCGCGGAGTTCAAAATGCCATCTCTTAATGAGCTTACAGAAACAGTCTCTGTTTTTTTTTTCCTGCTAATTGCCTGGGTTGTAATTATCAACATGATTAGATCTATTCAAAATCTCCACTGTCAAACGTCTCGGCTCCTCGTATGCCAAGGACACGCTGGTCTCTGGGGTGAACCTCTTGGGCTCATTAGTACGTTTGTGACGGCGTGGACGTTTACTATAACTGGGGAGAAATTAGATGGCTGCAATGAAACGAGAGACTGACTGGAAGCAAGACAACAAAAGTTGACTAAGTCATTACCGATACTGACGCAAAACCACAGGCCGGAACATCAAGTATGCACACGACATTGCCATCCAATTAGGGCTTATCTCCAACACCGCGATACCAATACGCACAGATAATGACCGATCGGAGGGGAGAGGGGAGTTTAATAGGAATTAGAAATCCAATTTGAACCGTTGGCCTACCAGGTCCGCGGTATCCTCCACGTCCGGGGAGTGGCAGGAGTGGAAGCTGTCCCTGGGGGTGCCCTTGGGGCTTGGACACGACTCTACCCGTTGGTGCAGGCTTTCTGGAGTCCCCAGGCCGAAGCCACGGAGAAGCTGCACCTGGAGGAGGTTGGTGGATGTGGGGGTTAGGCACCATAGATGCCAAGCTAACCTTGATTTGATTTGACAGGAAATACATTATTGTGTGTCATTATTGTTTGAATAATGTGTGTTCTGTGTTTTTGGAAGACCTCGGGTAATATTATATGATGCAATTAAATGTTGTGTAGTGCAAGAGTATATATTATGATGCCGTTACGGTTATATTTAACATGGCCTGTAATAACCCATTGAATGACTACACTATATATATATATATATATATATATAGTTATATTCTCGCTTGTCAGGGGAGCTCGTGTTAATGAGTATCCTTTGAATGGGAACCAATAAAGCTTTCTTGAACGTGCAAGGACAATGAGCAAAACTAAACCGAACATGTAATTAAAGAGTTAAAAATTGTGCTGTGCCACACACAGACCCTCACTACCCCAGTGGAAAGGAAATTGACTTCTAAAATAATTACAAATCCGTTGTTCCATCGATTTTCCATCCACCCTCGACCTTGTTAATTGTTGGTTGACATTGCGTTGTAATTTGGCTTTCAGAGAGCCGCTGGGTGGTGAGGAAGCAGGAAGTACAGTAGATGCGAGTGCAGGGGGCTTTAGATTAATCAGGGGGCCAGCTGGGGTGAGTGGGGACCTACAGGAGAGCTGCTCCAGGAGGCGTCCGTGCTGTAGTCTCCCCTGGAGGAGGAGCTAAGCTCTGGGTTGATAGTGCCGCCGTCCTCCACATCCCCGCCTGGAAGCGCCTCCTGAGGAATCACATGACAACGCCAGCTCTGTCACTAATTATAAATAACCCAATTAGAACCCAGGGAGTTTGTATTCATTCAACAAACAATTAAGTGTGTTAACGACAAAATGACCGACCTAATTGGATGCACTTGTAATACTCTATTATACCCACTATTAATCCTTATAGATAAACATCCCTGCTATTTTTTCTATTGAGATTTCAGAGCAGAGCCAAAAGATGCAACAAACAAGCGAGTATTTTAACGAGTTTTATAATACGGTGTCTGTCACACTGACACAAAGGAGTATTTTCCCCAACTAATCCTGGGATGGGATTAGGATTAATGCATGTCTGGAACAATTCCTTGATGCACCATGGCTGAATGAAATAAAACTCTACAAGAGCTAAAATTCTTCCATTTGCTGCGCCATTTAAAAAAAACTACCCTGTGGATTGTGGGCAATCTGTCGGGTTGGGATTACCTGTGCTGCCCCGTTGGCCTTGAGGTACTGGCCCTGCAGATGAGGAATGTGTTTCTTAGCTTCCTGGATGTCTTTCAGTAGTTTGGGGGAGGGGTTCCTGCTGTACTCCTCCTTCATGGCCTGTGGGGAAGAGGGGGTGGAGGGCTGGATTGTTAGCAAGTGTTGGCAATGGCAATGCTTGAAGACGGCCTATTGACCTACACATTTTAAGAGCCACAACAACACAATGTATATAACCTAGAATCAACATAAAGGTGCATTTCAGTTTGAAATTCCCTCTATCTTTGAATATTTATTTCTCGATTGTTATGCTTTATTCAATACAGATACAGTGAGTTATGCGAGTCAGGTAAGGGAGAGAGAGAGAATATAAAGCAAATGACCGCGGGCTGCCATAAACACACACCGCCTTAATGGTACGAGTATGTGTGTGTGTGTATGTATGTTTTTTATTAATGGGGATCCTTTGTTAAAAGGATCCCTATTAGCTGTCAACAAAGTGGGATGAGCTAGTCTTCCTGGGGTCCACACATAAGACACAAAACATAACAATACACAAGATAGATGATTCAGGTAGCAATGAAAATATAAAAGGAGTAAATCATTATCAACAACAACAAATTAATCAGATAGTTATTACATTCATGGGTATTACAATCATTGCATTCTGACAGTAGGTATGTCCATTCCCTACTCAGAAATTTAAATAGTGCATTCTCAAATGGTATTTGAAAGAGAATTTGCCATAAAATTGACTTGTATGGTATTGGGTTCGAATTATGTATAATGTATATCTATATCATTATAGTGGTAAACTACATAAGAAATGTCTTTGTGCAGCTCATAGTCACACGCAAATATGAACCGTCAAGGCAGTTCAAACAAGCATTCATAATACAAAGACAGGAGTAAAAGGCTATCATCTGATCGACAGCCTGCCCACCTGCAACTCCTGCTGCTCCTTTGAGATCATCCGCTGCAAGGCTTTCTGGGTGTAGAGACTGCTAGTATCATCCTGAGTAACAAGGTAAGAGGACCTATGGTTATCACACCACTGGTTGTAGAGACAGCTACCATCATCCAAGGCACGAAAAGCATCTGGGACCAATAGACCCAACACAACACAGCCACGTGTTCCTACCATATTAACATAGTCCCCTTAAATGAAGAACCAAAAGCAAGGAAAAATGCACTTTTTTCCTTTTTTTTTTAAAGAAGACGAACACAAGAAGGAGAGCCGGTACCCATGGCGACGGGGTCATGTTTGAGGAGAGCCGGTCCAGGGGACTGTAGGGGCGCTCGGTGGCGGGAGAGTTGGGGGAGGAGACGCTCAGGCCCAGCATCTCCGACTCCGCCTCTGAGAGGGGGATCTGGGCGAGCCCCGGGGGCCGCCCCAGCACCGTGAGGGCCACATAGGAGCCCGCTGGAGGAGGCAGGGGACACAGGAGTTACATCGACGTCGTAGGAGCATGCATTCACTCACAGGGGCCAACTACAGCCTGCGATGGCATAAGCGTGGAGACAGTACAAGGACTCACATTTGATGAGCTTCACCACTTCAACGTGATTCGAATGCGTCACCAGGGTCCCGTTCACCTGAATAAAACATAAACCATTAGGCGTTATATGGAGCAAAGAGGGGGAATATTGAATGCATTGAAACACAGCCAACATATGGCCCCACCAGAAGGTGGCAGCAGCGAGCCAAAGTGCTCCCATTTTACTAACGCAAAAAAGAGAAAGGAAAAAAAAGAAAAACACATGTGACGTTGGCAGTTTTTGGAGCACATAGTCAGACAGACACAATACCTTGATGATGCGGTCTCCTGTCTGAACACCTGCCCGCATGGCAGCCCCATCTGGTCACACAGAACAAGCAGTTAGTCAAACAGAACCGAAGAAAAGCTGCAAACCCACTTAAACAATAAAAACATTTAGAAGGCAGACGCCCAAGTGTATGTTCATTCTTACAGGTTTCACAACGTATAGACTAACACCTGACACCTAAGATGTAGCAGAGTGACTATTTATGAGCATCTTTTTTTTAAAAGATCATAACAGTGGTTATAGGACAAGAAGGACCTGTTTCTCAGCTCCACCCCAAATAAGGGATTTAGCCCCAGACTGGTTATTATGAGATCTACCACTAAGTCTGTGGAGAGACGGTAGCGCCAGCTACCATATAGCTGTCATCCAAGCAACCAAGGACACTCGTATTCCTAAACCTTTTGTGTGATTAATGCAGCGCACCATCTTTCTGTTTAAAAAATATATATATATTTATACATGTGTCACAACTTAAGCATTGTTGTGGTGGCTTATTGTTTTGAGACAGTCCTTTGTTGACAAAGCTAAATCATCCTTGAATTGAAAGGCCTTGACGTTTGTATTCTAGCCTATCCATCACACGCTGTAACTCTTGAATGTGGTCCCATGAGACTCAACTGCTTGATGTGCTCTGTTTCTGGCCAGAACTCAATGGCTTTTAATGACAACACATTATGGCACATCACAATTATGAATTTGTATGAAAGTTAAGACCATAATCTTCCTTCTCAGCCAAAAAAAAAAATTAATCCTCTTACGAAAGGCGGAATAAGCACAAAACCCATCGACAATGTGAAGCATTTCGCCAAAATTATAAACTTGCACTAACGACCTTTGCCAGCCTATGAATGAGTTTTAAAGCAATCACATTAAGAAGACAGGGCTCTAAACAAGCCCTATATCATGCCATTGTCTTAGCAAGGACAAAACACACCCAGTGGCTGGCCGCTCCCTTGTTGTCTCTGCCTCTCTTTGCCTACTGATATTCATTAAAATCTCCCATGAGCCTCTAGCGCCAGGCAGAGAAGACACGAAAGGACATGGCGGCAGCCTAGCGAGAGGCCTTATAAAAAACCTGATGACAAAAGGCCAGGGCCAAAGCAAAGGAAGAACTCAGGTGTAACCGCGGTTGCATCAAGGCTCGAAACGCCCTTCAGAATAAGTGCTGGTGTTTTTCACGTGTCAGGGCGTGCAGGGGATGTCTACAACTGACCGCCTTTCCCAGCAATATCCACGACGGGTATAACATCACACTCTTCCCTCTACCCTTTTTTCGGTGTTCATTCCACCGTGAGACGTTTAACATTTTTTTTTACCTTCTTTGACGAGCTGCACAAACACCGGGTTGTCACCGCTGACAGTGAGCCCAAAGCCATTTTCATCTTTCTGGATGATTACACATCGTTGAACCAGACCTGCGGGGGAGACAAAGAAGGACACAACAATGCAGTTAACAGAACCAGGAAGCCCGAGCTGGAAAGGTTCCCAGGTTACCAATCTGCGGATAGTCCTGGCGACAACTTTGTATTTATTATTACAAGGACGTTCGCATTCAGATGTGCAGCTGCAGACCCTGTATGCGGGCAGTGAACTGCATTACTTGGTTTATAAAAAAAGAGCCTTGATTGATCCGTGAGCATTAATGTGCAGTAAAAAGTCACACGGTCAGCAATGTTAATAGTCATGTTCTCAATGACATTTGTTTGATTTGGTTAAAAAGAAACAAATAAATTGATCAACACCAAGTCTCACACCCTGCGGTGTGGAAACATCTGGTTGATGAGTAACAAAGCCATCGCAGTTAGTTGGATTAAGCATTTATATATGAACCGGAGTCTTGCTGCTTGGTCCATACAGAAGATTGTTTTCTGAGAGGAATAACGGAGCATGACTCGGATCCTGAGTGGTTATTATGCCATCTTGGTCAGCTAGAGCTCTCTAATAGGTGTTGTGATCTCCGTACAGAGACTCACACACAAACCACACACCAATTCAACCAAGACCATGACAGAATTCTCATCAGAAACAGCGTTCAAACTTTGTAAACCATTTCATTTGACATGCTTCTCATTTATGTCTGCCGAAAATGCAAACATATACCGTTTTTTGAATGGTCCCGGTTCAGGGAACAGAACTCGACTTTCCTGGTTGTTCGTGTATTATTGCGCCAGCGTGACGATACAAAAGGTAAAACCATGTCAGACACATCCTTATCTACCAACTTGTCTGCTGTCTGGAACCAAACATGGCACACCTATAGCTGTGTACGACAGTACATTCAAAGATGTACGGTTCAAATCCAACATCGTCGTTAAAAATCCTGAGTGACGTGATGTGGATGGACCCTTCAAACTTGACTATTTTCTTCCCATCTCCCTTTAGCTAGTCTACAGTGCCGTGTCAACTAGAGAGGTGTGTCAATGAGCAACCTGTGGCCCTGAAGTAGGGGGTTAGAGGCGCCAGGGGGAGAAGGATCGTACACAGGGCTTGAGGTTAGAGAGGAAAGCCCAGGGCAAGGGGTGGGGAATTTCAGAAGGAAAAGGTGGAGAAAAAAAAGCGGGCTAGGAGAGGGAAGGAGGGGGAGAGAGAGACCAGAAGGAAGGTCAAGGAAGCAGTATGGCTTAGGAACGTGGAGTGAAGTTGCCTCCAACTGTTGATCGTCTGTCTCGTTCCCAATGCTAAACAGGTTGCTACCGGTGTGGGGTTCGAAGAGTCAACAATACGGTCGAGGGAGTCTATATGAATAAGAGTTCTGAAATGATCAGTGATCAGGCTTGCCTGTCTTCGCTGATATTAAAAAGGTTCAACTGAACAGGAAGACAGATATCCCCAGAAGCTAACATGAGTGGTATGAAGCAAACGTCTCGTGTTGAAATACATCCAACTGTGTTTGAAATATGCAAGAAATCTATATATTTGGGCACGTTCATCTGCTTATATGTTTATCTGAGTTTAACATTGTAAAGACGGTTTTTATTATGCTTTAAATTAGCCATTGACGGCCACATAACACTACTGGGGATGGCGCTGTTTCTGTGATTTGCAACACACAACCCATGCATATTAAATTCCATTACGTCTTTACCATCTGAAACAATCCTCCCTGTATAGAATGGTGTCTATGAGTTTCATGACAGAATGATGCTCTAGTAATATCCTGGTGGGGCAATTTTGACTAAGGCTCCACTTGGGAATAAGAAAACACCTAGAGGCAACTTCACCCTGGAGTGAGTGAGTCAGAAGTGTGAATAGAAGCAGCCAACGTCACACCACCACCCCTCCTGGCAGGAGCGTCTTACCACAGGACTCAGCCTTCCCCTCCGCCAGCACACTGCCACTCCTCTGCTCCACCACAGCCTCTGCCCACAGCCCCAGCACAATGCCCAGCACAGAGACAGCAAGGGCAACGCACACACACACACACACACACACACACACACACACACACACACACACACACACACACACACACACACACACACACACACACACACACACACACACACACACACACACACACACACACAAACGAACAGACGAACCAACATCCCGTTCGCACCCGCACACATACAAAACAACAGAGTAAAAGGAAACACAGGAAAAGAGATAAATCATGAGGGAGAAATATGATGGAAAGAGAAGAAAATTATACAAATGATATTTATAACCTCATAAAACACAATGTGAAGACAGCGGTATGACCTAAGAACACACAGTGCGGCGGCAACGGGGTGAACTGACGAGTGTCACTACAGAACTAGCATGGCTTTGTTTATGGCAACTTGCAGTGATGTAATGACTAGTTAGTGCCTGCGGCTCTAACATGACCTGCATTGCCTTTAGAAGTGTCATTGGGAAATGCCAAAAATGCGTCAGAATTGTTTGTGTTCCTTAAAATTACATTGTTAATCATTTTGTAGGAATTGGATTTTAAATGCATTTCGCAGATTTTCTACAAATCAAACACTATTTGGAAGCCATGAAAGTCTTTTGAAGGGGTCATGCAATTTGAAGACAACAGGAGAGAGGTATAGATTGAGATAGGAATCGTTAAAACATGGACGTGCATCAGAGAACAAAAGGACATGACCAGATATTGTCAAAATGTCTGGTTGTGGAAATAAAGATAAAGTAAGGAACTAGAGAAGAGGATTAGGCTATGAACCAAATCATAACAGAGAATGCTCTCTGGCTGATCTGTCCTTTGCTGACTCAGTGAGTTTGAACGCAGACAACCAATTAAATTCCGTCAGACAAATTGACGGCAGGGCCGATAACAGACGAGACGAAAAACAGTGAACAATGTCTTGTGTAACAGTCCCAGGGGACACATCTATTCCATATTTTGTTGCATCACAGGAAGATAAGCCAGCAGTAATGGGAAGGGATTTTCCGACTCTTGTTTTCAAAACAGAGGCTTTGGACAAACCTCAAATCATACTATCGTCCTTGATGACCAATGTCAACACAAGGAGAGTCAGAATCCCACACCAAACGTTTAGTGTTTCTGCACCATCGGCATCTTAGTGTCATTGAAAACCATACCAGGACTAGTCAAAGATTTAAAGCATGAAAATAAATTACAACGGCATACGCCACGATGACCCACAGCAGGAGGATGTGTGTGGAATGAAAAGGACCATATGGACATTGAACGCATGGCCGCACAGCCCACGCTGACAGGGTCAGCTTATGTTGTCTATCAAACCAAAGGTTGTATAAAATAGATGGATAGACATAAAAGCAGGACCGTCATAAAACGGTCCTGCTCAAAACATCATCTTTTTTTATCCGGTAGCCATTAGAGGAGATGCACAAATAAGTGTGAAACCCGTTAGCCCTAATGATATATCAAGGGCTTACGAGCCACCTCGGATGCAACAAGATTAAAATCAGTGGGCCCAAATTAGTTTTATAGGAGAAATTAGAAAAGTGCACGCTCCCCCATTATGAATCCCATCATGCTTTGTACACACCACCATCACACCATTCATGAGATAAGAGCGGGAGAGAGAGGGAGGGAGAAAGATGGAGAGAACTTACCTGTAGGGTCAAACTCATTCGAGGGAAGTGGGGATTTATCACTTTTGGGCTTCTTGTCTGGTGGGTGATCTTTACTGAGAATGCTGCTCGTTCTGGACAAAGACAAAAATGTGTTACACAGTAAAAACCCAACAACAATAACATACATTGTGCTCTAATCCGAGGCGACTTCCTGAAGCGCAACCATTCTAGACAGGATGCTCCCTGCTAAAGCCTAATGTGGAGGAGCGCTCTAGAGGACACCCTCCAACCGAGCATAGCACCACTTTTGTGCGATCTCGATGACGGTCAAGAAGACCCTGATAATGAACTGCACGTTTCCAGCAGACGGGGTATAATCTAGCCCACAAGCTACTCCAGTCTAGTGTCCGACTAATGCCTGACATGGACAGAGGTTAGCCCACAGACAGGGCTTTCAGTTGTTTGGCGTGCCCCGGTGGCGGAGCGTCGGACCAGAGAGTATGAACCCCACTGAGTGTGTCTACTGTCTGCTGTGTAAAGTGGCCGCCCGAGAGGATGTGGAGCTGCCCCGCCGTGTGCCCCGGGAGCACGCCCGGAGAAAGGCTGCCCCTCAGAGGGGGGTGCCACGGGGGCCAGCCCTCCGGCCCAGACCTCAACGGGGGCCGTGCATCGCCGCCTCTGCATTCGCCGGCCCCGACTGTGAAAGGCCTCTGTTCTGTTCATAGTGGAAGGCAGAGATGGGCCGCGCATAGAAAAAGGGACCCCTTTGTCCCCCCCCCCTCTGTGTGCATGTTTGTCTGTGGATGTGCATATATATAAGAGAGAGAGAGAGCGAGAGAGAGAGACTCTGACGACTACTGTGTTGCCGCCCATGCTAAAACCCAAGCTCAGCTCGTACAACCAGAGCGCCATTTGTAATCTCATTCATAACATGCATGGTATATGCTGCTGTGTCTATGTTAAAGAGAATAAGAAAATCCATCCTTACCTGATCGCTTTCTTAGGAAACCTGCAAGGAAGAACAGAGGGGAGCTCGTCATTATCCGACACCACCAACATCATAGGATATACTTCATGGGCGTCATTACAGCTATCAAAATCCTTGCTCCGTTGCCCATGTCTGAGGTACAAAGGAAGGACAAAATAAGACGCCTATCCTACAGAGTCTCACAGGACTACAAGACAGTAAACACACTAATCCTGATCAAACATCTGGCTCCGTCAGCTGCAGATTAAAGTCTTTACCAGGTCAAATGCCCCCCTGCATCTCAGCCCAGCGTGCATTTGTGCGTGCGTGCATTTGTGTGTGCGTGCGTGCGTGCGTTGCCTTGTTCCTAGTTTAGATCACAGCTTATCATAATTATATCCATGTCCATGGCACATTTCTTGACACAGACTGGCTTGAGGCTGATTAGATCCAAAGATGGTTTGAAGATGAGAATAAATTAATTCACTGGAGAGGATGTCAACACCTTTCAGGGAAAGATGGGTTCGATATGCTTTTCAATAGACAACACATTGAAATGCTGTGATAGTGCGTAGTGCGTATTAGAACAGACTGTGTCTAAATGTTTCTCAATGGGCGTTTCATTACAGTAAATTAGCTTAAACCCCTGGCCAAGGCACCGAGTGCAGAAACACATTAAGACCGATGGCTGCAATTAGAGTTGAACTTCAAGCATCGCATGTCACAATCAAGGAATATAAATACAAACTATGGAACAAAGTAGGTTTCAATTACATATTCACGACAAGTCCCGGGGTGGATGAATAGCGAGGCCATTGAAATGCTAAACACAAACACCAGACCACATCAACATGCACCAGCGGTAAGCATGAGCACAGGCTTCAGCACAGCCCTGGTCCCGTGTAATGGGAAGGTCCTACGGCTCACCAGCCCACATTAACTCTCCTGGCGACACTGTGTCCCATTCAGGGCTGTGCGAGAGAGCGGCTGAATGGCCCGTTCATGGAAGTGCACCCCGACTGTAATAAGTTCCAGAGAGCCTACGCCGAACACAGCTAGTGTCTACATACTCTAGCAAACTCCCCTCTAAAGCTCCACCAAGATGGAGGGATGGAAAAGTTGCCGCACGTATTGCACACACAGGATGGGACCATGTGTACGCACATGCAAGTGAGGTGGAGGCGGGAGGCAATTGTGAGTAGGCAAACGTTAAAAAAAAAAAAGAATAGAAGAATAAAAGGCATGGCTAGCCAAGCGAAAGTCTTGAGAGGCTGCGTCAGGAATCTGAGACGGTCTAGGTCTAGGACAGAGGAATTATATGAATCATGTCGCTGAGTGTATAATAAAAAAAAAAAACTGATGATTCAGTAGCACTCAATTGACGTCATTTGTAAACACAAAATGACAAAGGTTTTTCCTTGATATCCCTTAGTAACGGCACACAAATATCCGTTTGAGCCCTCAGTTTCAGACGGTTAAGACAGTGAGATGGAAACAAGGGTAAATATAGGGGGGGAATACTGACAGGGAATGGATAGGAGGAGGGCAAAATTCTTTCAAAAGTATACATCCAGTGTCAAACTGCTAATGTGTGACAGATTAGAGTTCATATAGATTTTGAACTGCATTGTTAACCATAGTCTCTGTGGATATCCCCTTCCACCAACTTTTAAAGGTTCCCTTAATTACACCACCACAAGACAATATGCATACAGTATACAGAGCGCTAACGGTATGCAAAATCATATCTTAAAGCAGAACCATCTAAATTACTGGGCTTTAAGATCAGCCAAATAAATCAAGGGGATTCGTCACACTAGCAGAGCATCAGGCTAACGTGCATCTGACTTTTAGTTTAGTTCAAGTTTGGCAGGAGCACAGAGAGAATTTGAAACAGGGCTACAGTACCAACACAGCAGCCAGACGCATGACAACAGAGACATTGCATGCATATAGTTTAGCCAATTAATAACGTGCTGGCATGTCCTTTCAACCATGAATGATTGCAACTGACGATTGCCGCACCGTCGACTTATTCGAATGCTCTTGCATGCAGCAAGATCAACTTTACAGATCAGCCAATGGATTAGAGTTTCATATGCATTCTTCTTGAGTAACAAATAACCATCATTGACATTTACTTAGAGTTGTGCGGCACATCATTAGAATATGTCTTGTGATTTGGGAGTATGAATACTGTAAAGTACTTTATGGCATTCTAATTTATATTTAAATTATTGGTGTGTCCTGCAGGGGTCCACATACATATAAATACGATAATGGCTGCAGGGCTCTCGCTCAATACTGGAAATAACTCAAAAATTATGTCTACATCAGTGCCTCAGACCCAAAATGATCCCAAAATAGAGTCCTGGGTGAAAAATCCAGAAATGTTCCTTTATGATGATTGAGTTGTAGAAAAGAAAAATGATTATCAGCATGATTTGATTCATGTTAAACGGCAGTGGTTGGCCACAGATTCATCAATATAGCAGCTTACCAACCAGCAATTTATGGAGTGTGTGTATTTGGCACCTAATCAATATATATCGGCATACATGCTTAACGCTTAAATGCACCAAACTGGGCAAACACGACAGTCTGTAAATGGAACCTGACGGGTCACAGCTAAACTGGGGGTGAGCTGCATCACACAAAATGTTAAGTATACAGCAATGCTAAGAACAAGCTGCCAAACCTGTCCCCAAAAGACACTGCTTCCCTTTAACTACAGCGGCCTCTGTTCCAAATTGTGTCCTTAAGGGATCAATGTCCCGCCCCTCACTCAGTACTTGAAAACCAGCTAATGAAAGTCTTTAAGAGTGTGAGCGGGGACCTCTTCCTGGACATGCCCATTAGGTTTGAAGAGAGAGAAAAGGGGCGAGAGAAGGCCGAGCCGGAGCAGAGTGGGAAAGGAGAGAGGGAGGGAGGGGCAGCGCTGGGGCGGGCCTGGGCTTGAATGCTCCATTGAGGTTAGGTGTTTTGATGGAAAACTGTGGCAGCGGAGGGCCAACTGCAGCAGCGGTGGTAGCAAAAGGAGGCCGGCTCTAGACCATGGAGAGAGTGAAGCGCGGAGGCAGTCGAGGAGGCAGGGGGGGGGGGGGGGGACCAACTGCCCAGAGAGAAGGACTCTGACACAGAGCCATTTCTGTGAGAGGGAGAATCGCAAGAAAACGGGAAAAAAAGAAAACGTGGAAGGGGGAAAACAGCGGACATACAGGAACAATTTCAAACCCTCTCATAAGCTTCGGGGGCGGGGGGCAGGGGGGGGGGGGATCTTTTGAGGTTATTGGCAGTTCCCCTTGAAATCAGTGTACCAGAAAAAGAGACGTTTCTAAAAGCTACCCTTCAAAGGCCTGACGACTCGTCAGAATCCAAAATCAACAGTGCGACTTTGGATCGGACTCGGATTGGCCTGCGACTCTTTCCGGCAACTGTAGCTCTCTTCTAGTCTTCTGGAGGGGGATTCCTCTCTTGGTGGCACCTTCCTAGTCGCCATTTTACTTGCCCTTTTGAGGGCCACGTCTAATAGGGGTATCATCAAAACTCATTTAAGTCTCATTCGAGTGTCTGTGAGGCTCTCTGAGGCCATGTGCTCCGTTGGGCTCTGATGTAAAGTAACCGGTTTCAAGGAGCCTCAGGCACGTTTTAATGAAGTCTCTCTCCAAAATGCCTTTAGAGCACAGAAAAAGCCCTCTTCCTTGCCCTGGTTGTTCAGTCGAGAGGTCGTTTGGATGAATGGGAGTATGAATTTGACATCCAGCTATATATATGGACACTACTGACATAAGGCATCGTTTCACACCGCCCACCTTTGAGGTCAGAGTTTTTGCAGTCAACTCATTCAAACTTTTATTTATTAACAACAAGACTTGGATACAGCAACCCGGTTGCAATAAAACAAATACTAAACTGAATGAATGTGGTATATTTTATACTGTTTACCGTATAAAAGCACAGCAAAGTTATAAAAACAGCAGTCTTTCAGTAAGTTTGAATGGAAACATAACATTATTGCTGTGGAAATTTGCTATAGACCAATATCAAGATCTATGGATCACAATACTTAAACATTTTGCTATAATATTAAAACCAGCCTGGCATTACTCCATGCACACTAAAACCTAAGGTCTGTGTGAGCAGTGTTAATACGCATTAGCCAGCCTCTTCTAGGCAGACAGCCTTATTGTTGTGTGGAACTGGGTTGAGCTAGCTGCGGTAACCTCAAGCAACTCACCCGTTTTACAAAGAAAACAGACTTTACGGTGGCGTCGCTGGCAGGGAGGGGTCTGTCTGAGACTAGCAAAGGGTGCTGGGTGGGGGGTAGGGATGTTTTCAGAACAACCCCCGGGGGAATGGAAAGAGGAATATTCAAAACGGTGCCTATCAAACACTAAACTTCACGCGCGGCTCTTGCCTCAGCGGCCTATGGATCAGACAGTGTTCAGCACCTTCTCCAGTCGTTCACACCACCTCTTGCACAAAGGCTATGATTCCCTCCTAATGGTGTAATCATAGAGGCTCTCGGGGGGGATGACTAATGCCCCAGAACACACACGGCTCGTTATCTAATCTATATACCTGACTCATTTGACCAGGGTACACACACACACACACACACACACACACACACACACACACACACACACACACACACACACACACACACACACACACACACACACACACACACACACACACACACACACACACACACACCTTTCCACTGTGTGTAGGGGCACCGTAACAACACCTCTCTTTCGAAACACCTACAGACTGGTCTGACAAATACATTAATCGAAACTCAAGCGATGTCGCCAAACAGTGTCTGAACCCAATGTGACGTCGGTTGCGCGAAGCCGATTGGGTGAATAAGTGAGTCTGTGCATAATGTATGGTGGCAACAGAAAAGAAAAAGAAACCATAAAGCAAGAGTGTGTGTTTGTAAGGGAGAGATAAAGAAGCAGGCCGAGGTGTGTGTGTGTGTGTGTGTGTGTGTGTGTGTGTGTGTGTGTGTGTGTCAAGAGAGATGGGTCTCTGGCTATAGCCTCAGGGGGGAAAGCAGTGCCCTTTCTGCCCCAATAAACCTCATTAGGATTCCTGACATGAGAGCCGGGGGATAGACATTTCTTCACGCTACGCACTCCGCCGTTCTCCACCACCACCGGTTTGGGGGGGGGGGGTTAACATTGACAAGTCACATGTCCGGCTTTCCAATTCTCTGCCACTTCCACCGAGCATAGGTTGTGTGTCCCTGGTAATGGGCCTATATTCTGAAATGTGAAGGTGACATGGCACCTCTGTCTACCAACACAACATGATAGTGACACTTGACACTACAGCTGGCTGGTGGAATATCAGCTCTCAAGCACAGCAGCGGGGTTTATAGTTTCTGCTAACTACCTTGAGAACCAATTGATTTCATGATGCATCAATAGAAGGGATATAGGTAAAGGAGACCATTATTTGGGAACATTGCCAATATCCACGCCATACTGCAGATACCCGTTGCGGGAATTGCCTGCCATCTGGATGGATTTCCTGTGAAATCTGATGGTATCATTTACTGCATACTAACCAGAAAAGCCATAATTACATAACTACTGATATATTAAAAGATGGCCAAACAGCTGTTTTTTCTTTTCCACACACACACACACACACACACACACACACACACACACACACACACACACACACACACACACACACACACACACACACACACACACACACACACACACACACACACACACACACACACACGCCCTTCTAGAAAAAGCAATGCAGCAACTGTGACAAGAGCTAATGTCCTCTTCCTAGGAAGGATACTTTTTCAAAAGCCCCTGAACAGCACTCTCAAATGCAAACTGCCCCATAATTGACATTGCCTTAACATCCATGTCGTTACACATTAATGCATTATCATTTATTCAACAGCATATGCTTCCAACTTCTGCTTGCATTAATTTGCCTCCACCTTTCTAATTAGTTTATGAGTCCACGAGTACTAGGCCCTCTCAGAGAGCTGGTCAATTCAAAATTATCACCACCACTATGTTCCTCCTCTTCTTTCCATTTGGCCTTCGTCGAGCCCTTAAGCCGGGAGTCACAGAGTTCACAGACCAACGCCACCTCTCCCATCCCACATAACACCACATCTGTGATTCCACAAAGCCCTTTTTAATTTGAACATAAACTCTGAGCAGACAGTCTGCTCAAAGCGGCCGCACGCCCTGACACACTCATTAGCGCCGAGAGAGAAAATGAGTGGTGGTGGTGCTGTGCTGGTGGCAGCTCCGGCAGACATCCCCTGATTCAGCAGGGATAGTAATGATATTAATCACAGTGCTGCAGTGGGGTCGCCCACCCTCTCACTGCCGGGCCTGTTGCAGCGGGTAAGCTGTGTTCTAAAGTCCCTGATCCTACAGGCGCAAGGAGGAGGAGACTCTTAAGAGAGCTGATGCATAAATCACATCCCCTGTCAGACCCAGTCACCGTCTCTCCTGTGTCACGCTTCGTCGGATACGAGTCAAAGCATTACGTGCATGGTGCAGATGCTGGACGACGACCGTTGTCTCGCGGTGTCGTCGAGAAAACAGAACCGCCTTATCGGCCCCTTTTGGTTTCCTCCTGAAATCCCGGCGTTAGAAACAGAAGAGATATAGGAGATCCACTCCCCCCACCGGTGCAGCTGGATGCTTTTGTGTGGTGAGCAGCGCAGCCTCGACGCTCAGCAAGCACAACAATTAGCTTGAAGGGCCTAGCCTAGTTCATGACCATAGCACAGACATGTGAGGACATGACACTTTTTTGTTGTACTCTTTTCCTCTATTGTAGTGAGCCAGTCTTTCGTGGAGTGAAAGTAACATTTTGCCCCTGGAGCCCTCTGGGCAAATAGGGGACAATAGCTGAGGTTGTCCACAAGCATCAGCATCACCAAGCTGGCTAGAGCCTCACTCTCCAAGCCCAACACCCATCCCGCCCGGGCATCACTACCCCTAGGACACTGCCTATTGAAGAAGACACCCTCTCTCCCAGTATAGTTCTCTCCTTTTGGCCAAGGCTTTCAGGGTAAAGCCAGCCAGCCACTGATATTCTGTAGAAATACTTATTAAGGTTACATATTAAGTTGCTTAATATGTAATAGGCAAGATTGGTCCAACAACAATCATTCTAATGTGATACAGCATGTATAATGTGTAATTGAGTAAAGAAAATAATCATAATGTGTTATGCTAGTTTTCACACTATGCGTGCGGAGAATTTGCCTCGGATGTCTAAAGCATTCATATTTGGAATGTGGATGCACAATCCCTTTTACTTTAAGTTGCATTAAATCATACCTAAACCGAGCACCCTAGTACCCTTCACCAAGGGTAGGCTGGCTGAGCATCACATGCTTGTGTCAGCATTACCTTATAATAACGCAGAGGAAGTAGGTAGGACCCCTTCATGATCAGAGAAAATGCCAACCCCCCTCATAGAAAGCCCCCATCAAGTTCGATCCAATGAACCATTTGCTGTAGGCTAGCCAATGATGACCATCTTCCCTCACCAACACTCAAAATAAGTTCTTAACTTTCCCGTTAACTGTGCTACGGCATACAGTTAACCATACCCAACCCATAGTTCCCTTTTGAAACCAAGGGGTGCATGCTAACTTCTGCTAAACACGATCACTGTTAATAAATCGCCCCCGCTGTATACAGTCAATTCTCAGCATGGCCTGACATTGAAGTGAAGATATAATGTAGGCTAATGCGGGGAAGTGGGCATTTAAAATGATTAGTGATGATCCAGAGAGCAATAGATAAGCTGTGTGAAGGGGAGTCGATGGGGGGAGGGAGACGGTGTGAGCTCCAGCCAAGGCTTGCCCTAGTGAAAAACAGAGCATGGTCGGAGCTGTTGTGTGCCTGCCAAACTGACGTCCAGGTGTGACCAGTGTCTTCCTAAGCTTCTCATTTACACTCCTGTAACGGCCTGATGACTCCTATTCATCCCTACAGGGCTCTGGGGCACGGGGAATCAAACACAGACACGGACTGGGGAGGCAAGAACACACGTGTGTGTGTGTGTGTGTGTGTGTGTGTGTGTGTGTGTGTGTGTGTGTGTGTGTGTGTGTGTGTGTGTGTGTGTGTGTGTGTGTGTGTGTGTGTGGAAGATAAAGCTCAGGAGGTAAAATGCATGTCGTAAATTACATGAGTATACGACTAGATGAGCCTTAACACCTGAAGTAGAAACTGAAATCCAATCAAATACTCTGATCAAAATAAAGATCACAGATTGGCGTCATAACCTTTTCACCGCCCAATGTCCCCGAGGCTTGCATGGATAACTCGTCGTGACTTCAACTAGCTACCTCTGAGGAGGGAAAACATATAATGGACAGCGTCGCCGCCTTCATCATGGTTAGAGTGAGGCTCCAAAATTGCTCCAGGGTTTCTGTCTAGACTGCTCTGTTGTCTAAAGCGAGCAAGTGGATAGAAAAGAATAGGCGGACAATGCATGCATTGCATGTTCTGGTTACTACATAACGAGCCCTGTGCGTACTGCAGCCCTAATTATTAAGGCGTAGGCATTATACATACATACATACATTCGATTTTTGACGCCACTCATTACAGAGACACTGATCAATACCTTATAATGCAATCTACTCAGTAATGGATGCTGATGCTACGGTTCTTCCACTTCCGATGAGCACTCTTGTGCTGCTGGAGGCTAATTTCAATACACACTTGGTCAGAGCAGCTGACCCAGCTGCATCTGAATCGATGCAGACTAGCAGGAGGATGGAGCAGGGAAATACCTCTATACTACAGGGGACGACGGATGAGATCACATAGACGTAGATCTATAGAAGCTCTGATCACTGGGCATCAATAAATCCAACGTGTACGTAGGAAGTATGTGGAAAGTAGGTTTCTAGTGATCTAGAAACAGTAAGGACAGCCGATGGATGTGCGATACCATGTACGTGTGATGGCAAGATAAAAGTGAATAGGAAAATCGAAGACTATTTCTCTTACAAGTATAAAGAGCATGCAAGACACACGACTTTACACAGGCATTTCAGTTTTCTATTAAGGCAGATTTGATATGTGTCAATACGTAGTCCATGCTTATGACCACAAAGTACTGGTCTAGGAGTTGGCAGAGGCTTAGTTAGGACTTTGCAGTGAAAGAGGCTTATTGATGTGCATCTGGTGAATATGCATGTCCAATCTGTCAATCATCCAACGCATTAGCCTCCCACCATCTTCTCTCCAACATGCAGCTAAATGAAGCATTTCTCTGACCACTTTGCAGGGACAAACCTACCAGTGGACATAGGTTAGTGGATAATAGACAGCTAGCTTGCACCCACCAAGTCAATTGTTTACAATTAGTGATGTCACCAGCACCACTTTCCGGGCGGGCCTCAGGAGGGGGGTGGGAAAAACGTGGAGATCAGCAAAACGCTATGACAAAGAGCTAGCTGCAGACTCAACTGTCACAGCGGCGGGCCATCCAGCCCCATTGGACGTTCACAGTGCATGGCTGGAACTTCAGACCAAAGCAAAAACAGTGTCCACTGCAAAAATGCCCATGCCATTAAAGGGGCATCAGAAGCAAGATTGGGGAGATGGAGAAATAAATGCCAAATGCTTAAATTCATCAACATTGGCCATCTTGTATGCCTTCTAAATACCTCCAAAGAATCAACGGTCAGGTGTTCTTTGCAAATTCTAATTTGTTTTGTTTTAAAAGCCTATCCTCCACAGTGGATCAATACAAGGTGCATTCTCAAATCCAACTTGGTCAAGAGGACTATTGTTTTGTTTATATTGTGGTCTTGGTTTTCCAAAACAAATTATGTTTTTCACGACCAGTGTTACATTCTTCATCATTGTATTCCTGTGTAATAAGCTTGTTTTGTTGAAGAGTCGTGTGCATCCCAATGAATTGGATTCCCTCCTCGCAGGTATGTGGGATTCAGGTAGCAAAGAATGACATGACATCCCATTCCAGAGTTACCCTGTCCGTCTGTCAAATCTGAGCAAAAAAGAAAACATGTTCTCCACAACATGCCAGGCTGCTTGTTGATCCATGTGTAATTGTTTAAAC
Organism: Gadus morhua; assembly: GCF_902167405.1. Lineage (NCBI taxonomy): Eukaryota > Metazoa > Chordata > Actinopteri > Gadiformes > Gadidae > Gadus > Gadus morhua. The sequence goes on from NC_044063.1 coordinate 17,727,473, forward strand.
GCCCTAGTCTTAACACTAGTGTCTAGCAGCCAGTCTACCACGACCAACCCCTAGGATAAAGTGATTACCTAATAGGCTTTGGGCGAGTGAAGAGATGGTTTTAATTGGGGGAAGAGGAGTGTTTTAAAGGCTTGAAGCCTACGGTTAACTTGTTCTAAAAGATTCATTTCGATTGGCCTGCTATAACAAAATGGTCCTGGCTTTGCTCTTCCCCCTCCATTTACATCTTTCAAACAACTCCATCCTGAATTTAGCTGAATTTCCAAATAATCCACTCATGGCACTTTGAATTCAGTCTCATTGTTGCAATCGAAAAATGTCACTATATAAATAGCTTCAATTTCAATCGGTGTTTGTTTATGATCTGTGATGATCATAAATGTGTGTATTTGTTTGTGAGCGTGTGTGTGAGTGTGCGTGTTGCATGCAATGCAATGCAAATAATGATGTACTGTACCTGTCAGTGAAACTGGACTGTGTGTCACTCATTGGGCTTCCGGATCTAGATTTGCAGCAAATTATTTCCGATTAACATTTTCCAGAACGTGATGAGGCAAACTCCTCCAATGTACTTCTCCGGCATCCGTCTCAAGTGGGCCAAGGTTTCAGGACGTCGTCTAATCTATTAATGAATGTCGTCCACTGGTCCGTTGTTGATCAGCTCTAGGACAAGCTGTCTGCCAAACAACTCCTGGTCTCGGTTGTATTCGTAGTTATTCACAAATCTTGAAAATATGTTATATTACGATATTTAATATGATGTCTTCAAGTAGTCTCCCACCACGGCTACGAATGATGTGTCGTCCTGGTGGCCTCTGTGGGTTAGATGATATGAAGATGTTGGGGTTCCTTTACTCCCAGTTTGTCTGTCTGTCTACTCTGGACGAGCCTCCCGGGAACAGGAGGTCCTCACAATACTCGTCTAAACGAGTTCTGGTTATAGTGTTTATAAGCTTAGCGAAACAACTACAGGTCATAAAGCCATTCAACACATCATGCAGAAGACGATGCTCGTTAGATTATCAATATAAACTGTACTTGTTGGAAGTAAAGAGCTTCTCGGGCGAGCCGCCTGGCGATGTGGAGCTACCGCTAACAGAGGAGCTTCAGGACACAACTTTGTTCTCCGCATCGATGGAAAACTGGAGGAAAGTCCGCTTCACAATAACCTGCTGGGCGGTCACCGAATAAATATAGAACATGGCACGAATGTGGATCGGTGTGTGAATTTTTCCCCCTTCTTAAGTCCTTCAAAAAGTCTTCATTAGGCAAAAAAAAACTCCCCAGAAGTCTGCTAGCAGCGCGCAGCTCTCCTGGACTCCATGTTTCCACAATCGCTCGCTTCTCGGCACAATCCCCGTGGATGGAAGCAGGCTAGTAATGTGGAGCTACCGGGACTAATACACTATTCCCACACCGGTCGAATAAACAACAGTGCGTCTAAAAGTTTAAACATCCAGAAAATCAACTCGAGCTCTCGATATCTTCAGTGCGTTTACAGTAAAATAACTAACGGAATGGTACCAGAAATCCCACTTTGTGCCGCTAGCAACGCCCTAGCCAGCTAGCCGAGAGTCCGCAGCTCCGCTCACCACTTCCGCCGGGAGATGGGAACTCTGCTGCATGCATCACACTCTGCTGTATGTAGCACACTTTGCTGCATGTATCCCACTCTGCTGCATGTATCACACTCTGCTGCATGTATCACACTCTGCAACAAGTATCACACTCTGCAACAAGTATCCCACATTGCTGCATGTATCACACTCTGCAACATTTATCCTAACCTGCTACACCCTGCTGCAAGTATCCCACTCTGCTGCTCTGCATCACACATTGCTGCATGTATCACACTGCATCATATACTCTGCTGAATGTATCACACTTCATCATGCACTCTGCTGCAAGTATCACACTCTGCTGCATGTATCACACTTCCTCAAACACTCTGCTGCATGTATCACACTCTGCAGCATGCACACTCTGCTGCACGGATCATCTATGAATACATGACATGAGTGATGAAGGTACAATTAATAAAATAATAATATATAATAAGGAACATCATAATAAGGGCGGGTGAGATTCCCATCAACAGTTTGCATCAGTAGTGAAGATCAATATATCACTCTTCTAGCAAAGCAAAAAAGCTATGACCTGTGATGGACAGCTTTCATTAGGAAATTCATATTTTTACTTTATTGGTCTGTGTCACACACACACACGAACACAAACACACACACACACACACACACACACACACACACACACACACACACACACAAAAGTTGGTTGTTATGTGTGAGACAGAGTGAAGGAAAACTATGCCGTACTGATGAACTATTGTCCAAATAAATCCATGTTGCAACATTGTCATACCTAAGATTACTGTAATTAAGATTTCGTATTTGTTTTGCCTTAGTTTCTTCCAAGCGTTTGTTTTGAACAAAGATGCCACCATGTGGACACGTAAGGTAGCCTTTATTGAAATGGAAAAGCAACCTGTTACACAATACCACCTGCGAGACTAAAAACGGTAGTTGAAAAATATCTACATAAATGGTCAAAAGTTATCAAAATCATTTTATTACTCCCACATGTGTTTTAAGGAAATTGTATTACATCACAACACTTTTTTAACAACATGTTTAGGTAAGTACATTCAGATTTAAGGCACAAAAAACATTTGTCTATATAGACAAAGTATTGATCACATGATCCATTCATAAGCACCATTGAAATGGAAGAAGTCCACTATGAAAATGAATTAGTAATGTCTCAAGCATTTTGCTAGACTATAAAGTTGAATTAAATATATAATAATGGTGAAAGACACTAGCATAAATTAGATATTCTGAAATGTTTCCATTAAGATATATATATTATCTCTCCCAATTAATTATTTCTCACTTGCTTTACACCATCAATAGGTTTTTCTGCGAGTGTTCTCATACATTGCCGATGCACTAGCCAATGCAAACATAAATCAGCCACCCCTATCACATGAATGTTTTCCTTTTGTATTTAACAAGGATCAAGCAAACACGTTTTGTTAAAAGCCAAGAAAGTCATGAAATTGTGTTTTTTTGAGACTCACTATGCTTTCTCAACACAAACAGGAGTCAGACTTTAAGACAAACGTACAAATTAGTCATTATCAAAAAGAAAGTAAAAGATTATTCATTGCACCATATTGATAATATTGAAAATCTTGACAAAATCTGTGGATCGAACTTCAGTGATAGGACCAAACACAGGCTTCAAGAGAATACTGACAAAGATTTGTGGCAGAGATGATTTCACACATACATTTCTTTTTCACAAATGACAGAACTAGTTTTTCCACAAACTATGCATCACTGTCATCACACAAAAGTGAATTATATCCCGAAATATAATCACTCACATCTTCCCACCCTAAAATATGTCTCTTGGGGACATCCATTCATAGTAATAGCCAGCAGCCCAGTTGGTCATTAGACCTATGGTCCCTTAAATTGGAATGAGATAAGCCTCTTAAGAATCACTCTTAACCTTGTGCAACATACTTTCCTCTTCGGTCTAGGTCCTTTATGCACGACCAAACTAAGCAGTATTCGCGGTAACATCTGAAGCAAAAGCAATATTCTGAAATCACTTGTACAGTACAGTTGACAGTCATGTAGACAAATGCACGCTCCCTTTGTCCATGTCAATTCCAAAATGAGCAAAACCACATCAACAACAACAACAACAAAAACAGTGTTGAAAAAGTGGCAGAAATTTCAGTCAAGTTTCCCTTCATGAGCGTCGTCTCCCACCACCGCCCCGTTCTTCAGGCTCCTGGCTCCCTGCTCTCTCCACTGCGCCATCTTGCTCCCATACTTCCGCTTGGCGAAGCGCCAGATGTCCACCATGAACACCCAGGACAGCGCGTACATGGCCACGCCGCCGCACTTGATGAAGAAGCGGGGCCGGGGCGAGATCAGTTCGCAGTACAGCATGGCCCCGCCCACAAACACCCGCATGAACACAAAGAGCAGCACGAACGCCAGGTCCACGGCCTCGCCCAGCGCCGTCTCGTAGCGGCCCGTGCGGCGCAGGAACCAGCGCGCCTGCAGCAGGGGGTTGGTGATCTCGCTGCCGAAGAGGACGGCGCAGGACTCCACGCCCGACTCGCCCAGCCACAGTGTGACCATGATGCCCAGGATGCTGACCGTGTGGTGGGCCAGCATGACGGGGCCCTCCGTGCGGAAGTACATGCACCACACCATGTCGAAGATGAAGTAGCTCAGGCTCAGGACCATGGCGCTGATCTGCAGAGGGGTGTTCTTTGTGCCTGCGGACGGAACGGACAGGAGGAACTAACGGTTAGGGTGGGTGTCGAGGTACTGTCATGAGCCAAAATACTAATTGAGCTCCTAAGACAGATGCATGGTTAAATTACTGATGAAAATAGGATTGAATAATTACAATCCTATTTACAATCCTATTACTTAATCTTTTGTGAATAAATATTGTCCTACAAAATGGCTGCACGCACAATGCCTCACAATTATCTGAGACATTAGTTGAACTGTAAGACAAGTGCAGTCATTTTCTTAGACAGTACTTATTTTCAAAAACCGTAGTGAAGCCACGACATGATGAAGGGTGATCATCAACGCTATGCGAGCCTCCTACCTGGGTATGTGAAGGGCCAGGGTCCGTCCACATAGCCGATGTAGGCTGTGATGCAGACAACTAGCACGCCATGCAGCAGGGTCACCAGCCGGCAGTTCCATTCATAGCCCCGGGAGCCATTGATGTTGCAAAGGATCACGTAAAGAGCGACCCACCCAGAGAGGCAAAGCAGCACAACTGCAGCCAGCAAAGTCATCCTGGAGCTAAAGATAAGAAAGAAACAGTTGGCGACCGTTTATGTGTATCGACCATTAATTATTCTGTAAAAATTAAAAGAGAAACAACTTGACACAAGAATGCATTTCTTTCTTTACAATAGTAGTTACAGTACATGCCGTGCCACCGCTCAGAGACTCACTGTTGGAATCTATTTGTAAAAGGGCAACAATTGTGTGTACTGTACTGTTGCTGAACTCTGCCCCCACAGTAGGCAGGCTCACAGCGGGTGGGGTGATGAAGACGGCCCTTCTGTGACGTTTGTACCATGAGCTGAAAGGATTTCAATGGGCAGGACAACACCCTATATGTTGACCAGAGTGAGTGAGATAGCTTAAGCGTTCACAGAACTTGATGTAATCACTTGGAAAACCATCCCTGATGTTAATGCGAGGGACAGTAGACTGATGAATACACATTCCCCGCAATGCATTGTAATACGAATGCAAGTGTGAGACTTAACTTTGCCATTTGCCAATGCCACAATCATTTAGTGTCGTTTTTAGTCCGTCCTCACAAATGCTTAATGATTGATTTCTTTATCATTATTGGGATTATATCGTTGTGCTGCTGTCTGTGTATTGTTGTCATAAAATATAATCTAGACGTCAAGTGTAAAGATAGGACGCGGAGTAGTAGTCACGTTGTATATGGCAATGATAAGACATGCATTTAAGACTAACGTCTGAATTGATCTGTATTATTAAAAATAAATCTAATAAATGTAAGACATTTTATAAATGTACACTCAGTATCGTAGGAGGAGGAAGCTAACAGTTACACTGATCGAACGCTACAACAGACCACTATATTGTGAAAGACAGACACAACATTAGTCCTCCAATACACTCAATTGAAACCTTGACCTCAATGCTCACCTCGATTCGCGTCCTTGTAAAATGGCTTTAATATGTATCTTTTGTTCAAGGATCCTTGATGCTAACACATGATGAACGCACACCGCATCATGGGTCTACTCCTCGGCTCCAGCATCCCTCGCCTCGGCGTTAACAGAGGTCCATGTATTAAAAGGCAATGGGCTGTGGTATCAAGTGCTCCATACCTCTGCCGACCAGCTTGTTTAAGTATTTCACTTGAATCCGGTTGTTTTTCTTTTCGTTGTTAAGGAGGGTCTGGTGGAGTCTTGAAAACATTGCGACAGCGACACACTGTGGTCATATGTGCAAATTGCTTACATTGGGTGATACCATTACGATCCAGTGTATGCTGTGCTTGGCTTAGTGTTTTGTATAAAACATTCAAACATAACCTTTTTTGGATCGGACAAAACTTGTAAAATAAATCAAAGAATACATTGAATAAAATACTTTATTTCAACAATTCCTGTAAAACATGTCTGGAATAACACAGGGTCATCGATGTGTTTTCCCCATTAGAGGAAAAATAGAAAAATATGTTTAACCATTTATTCTAAAATTACATAAAAAACACATCAGTGGAAATGTTAAGGCACTTAATCGGCAACACATTGAAATCAAACATTTGGTTCTCAGTTAGGAAGGAAAACACCATTACACAGAAACAATGATACTGAAGGGACATGTGAAACGATGATTGGGAAATATGAAAAAATAAAACAAGAAATCATCACGTAAACCATTGTACTGCAGACACGATTGATTTCGATTTTGGTCCCCCTAGTTGGAGAGAAGTGCTTGTTTAATTACACAGTAACAATATTGGTTTGAAATGCATCCTTACTAAAACATGTGAATGAGACGACGACGGTAAACGTCAACGGATGATGATGATGATGTAAGAAATAGTCACCTACAACCAGATGATGGCAGTATAGTCTCATAAATACCGTGTGCACAGCGTTTGGTATAGGCATTAACACAACTGCTGTAGACCATTGGAGAGAATTTAAAGTGGCATCCCGCTTTCCATAATTTATTGAACGAGGGCTGACTTTGGTTTACTTGAAACTTGTAATAATAAAAATATGACTATCAGGAATCAGGGCCATTATTCTTGATCGCCTTGACAGACGTTTGGTAAGCAACCCAGTGAAGAATTTTCGAAATAAGACTCAATGTCCTGTCTGCGGCAACAGACGTTTTGCTACCTAAATAAATCCAGCCTAAGATGGCAAAGCACACTTTAAGTACATGAAATTAGAACTTGTGTGATGCAAAAAAACATAAGAATCTCTTGAGGTTGCTTTCCACAAGGGTACAAAAATAGTTCTCCATAATTTCACTTTGCAACCTAAATAAATAAAGCCAGCATCAGCCTATGTTAGCTATGTTACGAACAGCACACCAGCTGCTCTAAACTTGTGTTACTCCTGACATGGTTAGATTGGGTGAAATTTACACAGATGGGCTAATCCACCGTTTTATCTTCCTCTGCAAGAACTTCTTTGAAACCAAATGGACACATCAGAAACGACACTGTTCAGCCCAGTTGTGCATCGACCCGTCTGTACGGCGTGGTAACCCCTCCACGATATGCGCAAATGTTTCTTCTTTTTCTCCAGTTTGTTGGTTCATTCCAACCCACAGTGATCAGAGTTTTTTGGCAAATTCCATACAAACAGTCCGATCAGGAAAGTCATTCCTTGAGGCTTTTAAAGTACCGCCCGTAGCTCTGTTTCCAAAATGAAGTTCTGTTTGCATAATGAATAGGATTGTTTTAATTTGAGCCTCGGCATCTGGATCCTCTCCTCCCCCCCTCTCTGTGGTCATCAACGCCCGCAATCCAAAAAAAACTCCAACCCCCAGAGCTCAGATGGCCCTTCGACGTCGGGAAGCTTGCTTGGCCCTCTTCTCTAGGTCTCCTCGTCCCATAGACACAGCTGTTTCTGGGGCACATAGTATGTGAACTGGTAGCCCTTGCTGCAGCTCTTTATGCCACACCTGTAGGGGGCGCCCTTGCCCGTGGTGTCCCGGCTGCGGCAGAACTTGAGCAGGCAGGGGTACCACTCCAGACGCAGGCTGTAGACACACAGGCATGGCTGCCACAGGTCCGTGGTGACGCGACAGGGCTGCAGGCCGGGCACGTCCGCCGTCTGGGGAAGGATCTCAAACACAGAGCCCTCTGCTCCTATAGGGGGGTGGCGTAAGCAGGGAGAGAGAGATCACGTCAGTGCTTGTCACACACACACGCACGATCATGTTTAGACTAGATGACACTGGATAGAGGGAATATCATTATTGAGGAAGAGGGATAAAGTGCCCAATGAAGAAAAAAGGGAGGCTTTATTATGCAAAGGAGATGCTACTGTGATTCACTCAAAGATAGCAGGGCCCTCTGGTACTTGGTAAACCATGACCATCAACATTGTTTCCTCCCTAACAGTGCTGTCACCATATAAAAGAGCTGTCATATCGATTCGCCTCACCCTGCAAAGTCTGGCGCCCTCATTGCCATTAAGATAGCGGGGCCTTTCGCAAATCTGTCCGTATGAACAACTAATTTATGCTAATCATGTTTTTTTTTCCCTCCACCCTGATAAATTACAATAAAAAACAAACAAGTTGCACTTAAGAAGTAATGCTACATTTTGAATTGACGGATGCAGTGTTTTTAAATAGAGAGGACAGTTTGGGAAAATGCAAATGGCAGGAGATAAGTAAGGGAGGGAGAAAAAGCTGTCAGATAGCACAAAGAGCACAGTAACGAGCGTAGGTCTGAAAGAAACCATGGGCCCAAAGATTAACCCCCAGAGATAACACTTGTGAGTCCTATCACCCAAACCCAAGAGTAAATGGGTGTCGGGATACACAGAGGGAGAAGACAGACAGCTAGGGAGATAAGGAGAGGGATTATACCAGCGACCAGGAGAGAAGAGATAGAGAGAGATAGGGGGAGGAGGGAAAGACGCGGAGAGGAGGAGACAGATAGAGGAGAGAGAGTAAAGAAAGAGTCAGAAAGGGAGATATAGCGAGGGATGAAAGAAAAGGAGGAATAGGAAGAGACAAAGAGAGACAAAGGGAAGACCAAGTGAGAGAAAGGGTGAGAAACAAAAGATGAGAGAGCGAGAGAGGGAGGTTGAGTAAGAGAGAGCAAAACCACAGAAAGGAAATAGATAAGAATAAACACAACGTTAAGACCCCAAGGAAGAATAAAGCAGCCTCCATTGAAGGGCTAGGAGGCTGACCTTTGTCAAGCCAGTGTTTGGCATCCTCCTGGCTGGTGTAGATGGCCTCCCGGGCTTCGCTGCACACGTTGTAGACGTGGGAGCTGAGCTGCCCCGCTCGGCTCAGGTTCACTGCTGTGCTCATGGTCAGCTGCTCAAGGCCTCGCCGCTCCTCCGCCAATCGGATGGCCAGGGGGTTTTTCTTTACGGAAAGGATCGTGAAAATGTCGATAGCAAGAAAAGAAAACACCTGTTCGGACTCCTGGTTAGGAGTCTGCCATTGACACAAACACTCAAGTAGCACTCAGAAGCAACACTGCTACCAGCGCTGATTATGGCGCCGCAGGGATCATCGTGCAGAGGTTTACATTTTCATAAACATATTCAGAACGATAAAAGAGAACCAAACAACGGGGAGGAGAACTGCCTACCACTCGACCACAAATGCAACTGATTGCGTGATATTTTTCACAACATATTCACAACAGTGAAGGTTAAACCGGACAGGTGATAAGGGAGGATACAACAGTGTTCCACAGCTGGCTCACCTGTCTGAGTCGGGCCATGGACTCGCTGGGGATGATCTCATTGTGGTTGAGCCGGGAGAGGAAGCACAGAGCCTGGTACTGGTTCTGTCCTCTCTCCAGCTCCCCCAGGATCAGTGCACGGAATATCTTCACATTCTGCAGTGCGCACACACACACACACACACACACACACACACACACACACACACACACACACACACACACACACACACACACACACACACACACACACACACACACACACACACACACACACACACACACACACACACACACACAGAGAAAAAGACACATTAGACACAAGGTCAGGGGAAAATGGATAAAAGAATTACAAGTTCACAGCTTGGCGCTGTGCGAGAGCAGCTCAAATCATCTAGGAATTTAGAGGAGGAACACCAGCCAGGCTTTGCGTTGAGTGTCATTAGTGTGCTTAATGCTGTGCTTCGCCAGACGGAAACTCCGAGCTCAATATGTGAAGGACATTCAGATGTTGGAACAGACCTGATCATAAAGAGTAAAGCGCAACATTGTGTTCAGCTGTACCGCTGTATCTGACAGCCTGGTGATAATTAAAGCACAGTCTGTCGGCCTGTGTGGAGTTCCTGCCCCCGACTGTTTTCTGTCTCCATCGGCTCTCCCCACACACACTCAGCCTTTCTCAAGCCCCTCCTGAAGGAAGTGGACCAGAGCGCATGTTGCTGTTGGCGAGCATGAGGGGAGATCTGACACGAAGCAGGGCTCCAAGAGAGCGATGCATGATGGGAAAGTTTGATGAGAGTGCAAGGCCACGGACTCATCTCCCCCATTCATCCAAACACTCCTCGACCTTCAGTTCCATGGCCAAGCCTCCAAAGGCTACACACTCGCCTGTCCCCAAACACCCCTCCTCCGCATTTCACACAGCGGCTCCGAGAAGGGGAGGACAGGCTCCAAGCCAAGGCCCCAGTGGCCCCATGGGCCCTGGAGTCCCCGGGGCCTCAGGAACTCTTAGACAGCTCCTATCTATTAAAAAGCACCAGAGAGGAGCCTTTGTTCTAGTCCTCAGGCACTTAGCTCCAAACTTCCCATTTTCAAAAACCTTCGCCAAACTCAGGACCCAGCCATAGGGGGGGGTCTGTTGGTTATCACACAACCAGCGGTTGACTTTCTTTTGATCTTGTTCCCTAAAAACTACGTTTGACTGTCCAAGAGTTACTGGTATACACACGCATGCACATTGCACAAGATAACCACACAAAAGCCTCTGAACTTTGGATGACATATTGAAATGCCCAGAGCCAATATTGATTTATGTGCCCCTATTAATGCAAAGCTTTTCTCTGGAATTTCCACCTCAATCATGACCTGGAACCAAAATAATGTTTTTTTTGCATGAACAAACACACACAAACAACCACACACGTAACCCCCAGAGACGTGTCACAACATTTACTTCAGCGACTGCGACTGATCTCGCAATGCTGTGCTGGAGCTTCCGAAAAAGATCAGACAAAGTTTGATTAAAGATGTTGTCAGGAGGAGATGTGAATATATATCACCGTGGCTCATGACAAACCACTGCAGACGGAGATGGTGAAGGAGATAGAGCGGGAGTTTAAAACAGAAGCAGAGACCCAGCCTAAATAGGAATGTTGTTTTACCTACACACTTTATCACTAAAGTAAAACACCATATAAAAAGAACATAAGTACAGTAGAGGACCTCCCATATTGCAGAAACATGGCGCTATGTGTGCATGTGTGTGTTTGTGTCTGTAATAGAGGACAGGAAGAGAGAGTAAAAGAATGGGAAGGGTTTTCATGTCAAACTTATGGATAACCCCAAGGCTCTTTGGGTAATTATAGAGGAGCTACTTTGTTTCACTGTAAGCAAGTCAATAACAGCAAAGATGCCAGTACCTGTTCCACTACTTTTCTCTCTCTTGCTATGTGTACGTGTGTGTGTTTATGTATGTGGATGTGTTCATGAATTATGAGTCTTAAGATCTTAACCGTATGGCCTAAAACCAATCAGAGTAGAGGAATTCTGACACACACACACACACACACACACACACACACACACACACACACACACACACACACACACACACACACACACACACACACACACACACACACACACACACACACACACACACACACTGAGTCAACTATCCATGACCTGGGATATCAGCAGTCAGACTTGCTCCGTTGTAGAGCTACTGCAGCAGGGATAGAAGCCAGTGTGCAGCTTGTCAAAACAAAAAAATGCAATTTAAGAGTGACATCATCTGCACTGAAAATACACAGACGGCACCAGTGAGATTCAGCTGTTTGGACAGACTGGGACTCTTCTTTTCGGACAGGCTCTCAGTTGCAAGATGCCAACTCACAGTGTTTACACATTCGCATTGAAATGGTCCAACACAGACAGACAGAAACAAACAAAGTTGTGTGTGGAAAATTCTTGCAAGGTGCAGTTTGAGAGGCCTTTGGTTCCCTATTCCCTATTTTCAACCTGTTTCATAGCTCCTTCAAACAGGCCTAAAGCACAGACTCAACCCTTGAGAAATCCTTTCCCACGTAAATACATCAAATTAGTGGTTCGCAGGCAAACCATCAGCAAGAAAAAAACACGTGCGTCAGTAAGTTCTTAAATACATGTTTGAAATCTAAAAGGGCCAATCTTTAAGAAAAAGTCAACTATTAACAGAGGGTTTTCCTAGAGAGTTTTACCACCCGCCACCCCCCCCCCCACCAAGAATTTTGTTCAATTCAGCTCGACTATAAATACTCCAAGCTCGGCATTGCTCCTTGACACAGGGCTATGTGGCCAGAGAGGCAAACCACCATTGGCAAACCGCCAAACACAAGTGTGTATTCACGCAACTTGACTAGTAGGTCATACCGAGACCTGTTTCACTGCACTGGGCCAGGGGCCATTTCACGGGCGGTTAGGTGTTTGTTTTTTTTGCCAGACCTGATTATTAAAAGCGGAGGTGCACAAAAGCCTATTCACACACATAAAAGATTCCATTTATGGTGGACATTCTCCCGTCTCTGGCAGTAACCAGGCTAGACCAATACCCTTTGTGCACGGAGAATATAGCCACGATAGCCTCGTATGAATGAAGCCATAAGATAAAGAACAAAACGAACAACCCTCCAAGTGAACAGAGCCCTCCGTGTTAAACTGCATGTTGTGTTGCGTGACTCCCAGCTTCCAACAACGGCAACAAGTGGTCCGCAACTCGACGCCGCGCTAACTGTTCCAAGATCTGCGTGCATGCATTGATGACCACACACACATCCACAACCACACAAACAACACACACAAAGCCAGCCCCCCCCCCCCCCCGCCCCCCAGCCCCAGGGCCTTCCTGTTTCCCAATCCCCTCTAAGACCCGGTCTGTTGATAATGTAGGTGGCTCTCTGCCGCTGGGGAGCCCCGCCGGTCAGTCGTGCTCTGATGAATCATTCAAAAGAACCACACTGTGAGGGTAAAAGTCAAACCAGTGCAGTGACTCACAGTGCCTTTGGTTTATACATTAACAGGATTCAATTAGAGAAAAGTAAAATAAAAGAAGCTTCCTGAAATTGAAAACCGAGAAAACAGTGCGGTGCTCGACTTCATGGTTACTTCAAAAAGATTTATTTTAGACTTATTTGTTTGGATGGGGTTGTAGCGGAAGCACATGTTTTACAGATACCGCAACCCCCCCCCCCCCCCCCCCCCCCCTCCCTTCCTCTAATGTCTGGGTTTCTCTTTCCATAACAACCAGGAGGGCAGGCCTGGCGGGAGGCGGGTTGCGCAGGCGAGGAGCCGTGTCAAACCACAAACCTACAGGTGGACGACTTAGGGTCAGGTAGGGGGAGTCAAGCTAGGCATAGAGGTGGTGGAGGGGGAGACAGACAGACAGACAAAGAAAAGGGAAGGGGGGGGGGGGGGGGGGGAAGGTGCAGCAGTGAGCAATGCTGGAGTTGGGGTTAATTACAGAGGCCCTGAGAGGCAGGAATGTGGAGTCACATTTAGAAGTTGGTCACACCTGGCTGTCCAAGCTAGCCATCCAATTAGCAAACACCGCCAGTGGATGGGGAACACAAACACTGGCGGGGGTCACTGAAAGAGAGCTGTCCGCTTTATGAAGCCCACTTTCAGCCCTAACGGAAAGAAACTCAAGTCGCAAGGCTAAAAGGTATGGCCGTGCAGACCGTAGCTGCATATTACAACTGTGGCCATGTCGGTACAGCCAGGGATAAAGTAGTCTCCTTATCTAATCTTTCAATGCTTTGTATTGCTGTGGAGCTTGAACAGGGAGCAATTATGAATGCACTCTGAATGCAGGAAATGAGAGAGCAGGAAAAAAAAATAAAAGAATGCCATCCGGCAAGGGAATAATGGCAAGAATAAATAAATGAAACAACATTCATATCCTGACATCAACAAGACTATATTGACAAAATATCAATGACATTAGTCATTGAATGGCTTCAAATGTCTGTGAAATTTGATTACCACTCTGAAACCACTTTCTGTCTGTAAATACAGTCCTCAAATCCAGTATGGTTATCGTAAACAATAGGCTTTATACTATTAGTATTTTCTATTTTGGATATCATTCTCGGTCAGTAAAATCCAAGTACAGAGCTGCACGTTGGTCTGACAAACACTATGTGCACTTTGGATAAAAACATCAGCGAAATTCCAAATGTTAATGTCGGAAAACCCTAAAAAGATTATATTTTTCTTCATCACACCAGTCTATATTTCATTCTACAAAATGAAAGAAGTGCTTTCCACATGTTTATGTGTTTGCATCCGCAGGGCTGCACTGAGGTTGAAACCGATTTGACTCATCCTAGTGGCCGCAGAGAAGAAAAAGACAGTGAGATCATAGGCTGTATACGTAAACATCATCGCCCGTAACAACGGCCACGTTGGCTCACCTTGTAAGTGTCGTTGACAAGCTATGAGCTTTAAAACATTGTCTTCAGCTTTATGCAGCCCAAGCCTTTACTCTTTGAATTAAGAGTGTGAAATCCAACGTGTTATATTGTTGTTGTTGTTGTTGTCGTTATGAATGAAGAGAGACAAGTCATTCAATGTCAAACCACCTGACTGTGGTCGGATGGCCTCCCCTTCTCGCTCTGGAGCGATAGTGACCATGAAAAGACTGTTCATTATCAGCAGCAGAGAGGGACTGACATCTGGTGTGCTAGTTGGGGGGTGGGGGGCGGGTGTAGGATAAAAGAAAGAACTCCACCAGGGCCAAGGGTCCATGGGAGGCTGCGAGGGGCCAGGCAGAGGCCCCTAGAGGATGCCTTTCTCACGGGAGGCCGAATGAGCAGCGGAGAAAAGGGTCAAAAGGCCGATCTTCACTGGATTCTACCTGGTGATGACATCACATGGCCTTATGAAATAAAGTAAAAGATGACCCGAGATGACCTTGTATGCCAGGTTCTGCTTTCTTCTTTTCTAACTGTGCATTATTAACTGATTCCAAGTAAAAAATGACGTTTGCTTAAAAAAAATGGGCTACTTCAGCAGAAAAACCAAAGTCAGGAAGTTCTTATTTTCTGTGAAAAACCGTTCCTGATTAATGATGCTGTAGTTCCCCTGTTTGTGGCAACTAAATAAAACACCCACGCTGATGAGATCAACGACTTGCAGTCTATAGCAGAGGTTACAAAAAAGCACAAACACACAGTTGGGAAATCCACATGTACCCTGGTGCGCTCAACGCTATCTGGGACTGCATCAATTTCCAGGAAAAAAGTGACACTTGCCCATACAAAGAGAAAACGTAACAAGTTGGTGCAAGTGACAAAGTTGGTTTGGAAGAAGGGTTGGAGAAGAGAGGTGTGGTGCAGTGAGTAGCAACACACAGAAGCAAAACAAGTAGGCGTTCAATTCTATTGCCTGGGAACAAATGGGTAACCTTAAAGCGTTTGTACAAAAGAAAACCACAGACATCGCTCTTTGCACAAACACTGACTTCTTATCACTGAGAAGTGGACACACAGAATAACAAGCCTGTCGCCCACTCACAGCTTCTCAACAATGGTTCAGATAGTGTGGAAAGGGTCATGGCAAAGCATTAACAACTGCTTGTCTTGTGTTGGCAGCTCGCCCCTTTTGTTTCTTCTGGGCGGAGCCTAAAGGGTGACAACAAATGTAGGATTATCAAGCAGGGTAACGAATACTTCCCATGGGGAAGACATCCCAAAGGGAAGGCAACAACAAAGAGGTCATCACGCCACCTTTCCCCCCATATACCATCCTCCCCACCTTTATTACATAGTGTGTGTGTGTGTGTGTGTGTGTGTGTGTGTGTGTGTGTGTGTGTGTGTGTGTGTGTGTGTGTGTGTGTGTGTGTGTGTGTGTGTGTTAAAACGGGATGCTTTGATGGGAGTTTGTATTGAGAAAGTTGTCCCGCAGCCATGGCTGAAATGACATCAGGTTGATAATGGCGGCATGAAGAAAGGGAGAGAGAAAAAAAGAAGAATAATTCAGCCAGTTCTCATTGTAATTGACACCAGGGTGTCATCGCTGACAGGGAGCACTCCAGTCTTTTAACGTGACTGTATGAGACAGGAAGTCAACTTGGCCGTCCACATCTGTTATTCTCCTGACACCCTATCATTGTAATGTTAGATTCTGCTCTCTGGTGCACAAGTGATAAGTTCACTTGAAGATATCCATCTCACATGGGCTTTAATTAGAACCGAAGACAGCATTTCCTTGAGCTATCATTTCCCAATGTTCAGCAGAGAGATGGACTTTAATTATCCAAGTTTTATTCTGAATGATGCAAGATTTATGCGTTCATCCCCCAAAAGAGTGATTCATGTTTAGTTAATGGCTAAAAAAAAAGTCACATTAACCACTGATTCTGGATACGAATCAGAGAGACCCTTCATAATCATCGTGGTTTAATGGTTATTTTACTGTCTTATGGGGGAAACATGAAACCATAGGAACCACACAACCACAGGTTATTGGCGTTGTTTGTCTCTTAGATCATTCCATGTGGTATATTTCATGCAGCACTAATCGTAATTCCCAGAAATTTTGTACAGCCCCAAAGTGTTTAAATTGTTTAATGTTCGCTACAAAGCGTCTTGAGGGTTATAACATGGGACATTTCTGTAGTATTTCTACCGGATCTTTTTTTTTTTTTTTAAGATGAGTCATAAGGATGAGTCAACCAGGTTAATAGTACTGCTGAAGTCATAACTGTGTGGAGTCATAGTCCATCACCAAGCTCCGACTTCCTCCACGAGAACATGAAGATTCATGTCAAACTTTGCAGCAATGGTGGTTCAAAACATTGGCATTGACTCAATCATTACTGATGAATCTTCAATACAAGAAATATCTTATCTTGTATATTTCCTATCCCCCCCTAATGCATAGAAAAACCTCCAAGCTCTCTTCACCACAGCAGTAATACTCAGTCAATGGCTCCTTCAAAAAAGTAGGAATGAAATTTGGAATTCAAACCAAATGCCGAACTGGTTATCCGTCAAGGGCCCACATTTGAGATTCATTTCCTCTCTACGCCTCCGCTGGTTGACATCCTTGTTAAAAAAACCTCTTTGGCCGCATGTGTTTTGCCAGACTGTAAATTCAGTATCCGAGCAGCGGGTGACAGCTCATCCAATTTTCCACAAGTTCTGGAGATACTGCTACAGGGGACGGATGAAAACCACATGGAGGACCAACCGGGAGGTAGGGAGTGAGGCAGACAGAAAGAGGAAAAAAACGAATGAATAAGAAAAATAGCGAGGGAGTGAGAGACTTTGACCTGCAAGTGGAACAGATAAATTACGCAGCGGAAAAGTAAAGTGATCTAAGCAAAGGGGTTCCATCGGTTTTACTCCAATAACCCAAAACAGATGTAGAGCGTGCACGGCAACACAAGGGCTCTCCAAACCCCATACCCACCACGGGGGCACGGGTTATGGATCCCTGCCTGTTCCTTTATGTCCCTCAACTCTTTCAACTCCAAATTAGCAGGTTTGGGTTAGTCAAGCCGGCGTCCAGATCACAGAGGTCAGACATGCCCACCTAATCCTCAGTTAATCTCCCCCCCTTTACATCTCTCCAGCTTGTCCCCTCCTGTGTGAGGAAGCCCATCGATGATGCCTTAAGGGGCGATGGGTTAGGCTTACCCCATCGCTGTTCACAAGCAGAGGTAGTACTCCTAGTGGGGTGTGTGTGTGTGTGTGTGTGTGTGTGTGTGTGTGTGTGTGTGTGTGTGTGTGTGTGTGTGTGTGTGTGTGTTACTCTCGACGTATTGTTTAAAGTATAATGGTTGTACATGTCACATCACCAGAAGACGGATGTTGTTCTGTGTCAAAGTGTGAGTGTTATTGGATCTCCTTCTATGTAGGAGAATGTCGAATATGACCGCTAATGGCCTTTGGCCTTAACACATGAGCAGCATTTGGGGTATGGGGTCATGGCCATGCACTTCTGTGGTGCAAGAGCCAATAGGCACTCATCGCTGTTACAAACAAGTTTCAGGGAAGATGGAATAGGCTGGGCATGCCCTTGAACTTTTAGATGTTGCCTAACTCGAATTATAGTCTTTGTACCAGGGAGGTATTCTTGTGATCTACTTTGGTTTCATTTCTGGCTTTAAATCTATGAACCTTGAACCATGACGAACGACAAGAGAGAATGATGTATCGTAGTTCAACCTCCATTGCTGTGGTTTATTGCAGGCTTTGGAGTTGTATTGAATGAATGAACGAGGCAAAACAAAAAAGGTACGTGGATGGGGACAAAAGATTAGATGAAGATATTATTATCATTAAGATTACAACTTTTGTTATCATCTGAATACACAAAACAACAATTGTTCTCACCTGTTTGAAGTCAGCGACGAACGTAATGAGGGCGCCGTCTCCCTGTTTGAACTCCAGCGATATCGCGTCCCTTTCGCTGTCCGCTTCGAGGATCTCCTCTGTGATCAGCCCGTCTGCGAGGCGGACTCGAACCCGCAGCTCAGAACCCAGTCCCAACGTGATCAACAACACAAGTGCGCACAGTGTAGTAAACAGCCGAACTAAAAGCGGAGGGACGCAGCTCGCAAACATTCCAAAACGTGCCAAAACTTAACAAAAATCAAGAAAAACCGTGGCAAGATCCAAGGAAAAGACCCTCATACCCTCCTGATTATCTGTGTTGATTTTCGGAAAATATTTTCCTTCTGCTCCAAATAAATGACGGCTCTACGCGAACCCCTTCCATAGTTCACATCCCTCTAAAGTTCCCGTGTGCTCGTGTTTTTTCAGTCACCAGAACGGTCGTGAAAACAGACAACAGCAAGTCGACTGTGTCCCCAAATCTCAGTCTACCTCTACTACTCTTGATCAGAGTCGTCTTTCCTAGTGAGTCCGCAACTTGTCTACGCGTATTATCAGGATCACGCGCGATTCCGTGTCGCCGTACTACGCGCAATAATAATCCATTTAAGGCACGTTGCTTCGCGTCCTCGATTGTGTTGATATGCCTCTTTTTTTCTCAAGCAAATTTCTGCAGACCCGTCATTTTCAGTCCATTGGAATCCCAGTGCTGCTAGCCCGGCCTCTAAACTTTTGGCTGTGAGTGTGTATGAATGCAGCACAAGGATGGTAGTAAACTCTTAAAGCCGTACCAACCTCAAAACTCTGCCCATCCCCCTAAGGGCTCATCCGGGTGTCCCAACAAGTTGCTCCCACCCTCACACATAGCAGGCCAATGACAAAGGTGTAGGTAAACAACGGAGTCAAATAAGATTTTACTTTGCATGATAAGAAACAAATGTTGATTCCTCTTCACTTATCTATGCACCAAAGATATTGCTTAACAAATCGACCTGGTTGTGGATGTTTTCTTTCTTCAATAAAAAAAAGGATGTTGTTTGTCAAATAATATAACTTGAATGGGGAACCAGTCGTTTCCCTGTACAAATCTTAAAAATAGTTATTTGCCGCCTTTCAATTCCCTCTATTGTCAATACTTGGAGTTGGTAGCATCCACTTGTTGTATAATAATAAAATATAAAAATAAAACTAGTAACCAAAACGAAATACAATTGTATTACTCAATGTGGATTTCAGTGGAATCTCAACTGTTAATTATGTGAGCACGTGTGCGTGTGTATGTGTGTGTGCGTGTGTGTGCATGCGTGGGACGGGGCTTGGGAGGCTGAATGTGCCTGTGCACGCACAACCACACACCCTTCTCAGTAAAAAAGAAAAGAAAAAAAGAAAAGGTGTAATGCACCAAACGACTTGAGAAGATCTGTTATCTCAATTGGCTGTCAGGGTGCTTCCTGGGTGGGCCCCGGGGCCCCGGGTGTCGGTAAGCCCGGACCCCGACCGCACTAGAGCACCACCACCACCACCACCACCACCACCAGGACGCCGATACCGGGCTGGCCGGGCTGCCGCTCCACTGGAGGGGAAAGCAAACACAGAGCATATAAAAGCAAGAGCAAATACTGTCAGCTGCGGCCCAACAAACTGTGGCGCCCCAGGAACTTGGTAGATTAAGGGGAGCGGGGAAAAGGTCAGGCAAACACGTCTCCTTTGTGATCACGGGGGCTCCTTCTCCCCTTGGAAACGCTCCCCGGGCCGGTTCTACGTCTCACTCTGTCCCCGGGGACTGGCGGGGACGTGGAGGGATGTTGGCTGGCTGTTTTTGGCGGACGTATCTCCACGCTGGAGGGGGCGGGGGGGGGGGGGGGGGGGGGGGGGGGGGGGGGGGGGGGGGGGGGGGTTCGTTGCTGTCGGTTTGGCGGTAAACATGACGCATCTCACTGGAGATTGCTGTTTTTGTGATCTGGTCATGCCGTGATATGACACAAATAACTTTGTCTCCCCGAAACCCCCCTGACATTGGTCGACGTGCTGCGTTCAGAAGGAGCGCCGTTTGCATTCTTTCTGTTCTGTTTTTACTTCAAATATTGTAATTTTCTTTGGTAATTACTCCGTCCTGTGTTGCGTCAAACTCTTTGTTTGCCTGTGACTGTTTGTTTTCATTTGCCCCGCTCTACAAATGTTTTAATAAGGGCCCCCAGACCGAGCAGCGGTCCAAAGTGCAGGCTGGACGGGCTGCGGTCACCTGAGGATGTTGGCCTGAGCTTGGCCCAGAGAGCAGCAGAATGCTGGAGCTAAGCCCCGAGCCGCAGTGTATAGAGGAGTGGTCATGATTAACCTGCAATTTAGTCCCCCTACATCCAGTAATTAGGCACAGAAAGACTATTGTGTTGCTATGGAGGGGGCGATGACAATAGAGCCTTCGTTTGCTGGTCTTTTATAGAGCCGAGGACCAGAAAAGCGAATGAATTGGTTACATTTACATGAAGATAGTTGAAGTCTGAAAATGGGAAGAAATCCCTAGCATATGAGTTTCTTCTTCTTCTCCCTATTCCCAACAGTGGCTCTGTTAGCCTTTCTTTCAATTAGCACAATTATTATGCCTATTGCACCAGATCTGGCACTTCGAAGTTGTTGTCATTCCAGAAGCAGACACTGACCCACTGACCCTACAGTCTAGCCAGGCCAGTTTGTGGTGGACTCACAGAGTATTTGCTCTTGCACCAGTCTGCTGCAGAGATTCCCTAATCTAAACATCTCTGTTCAAAACCCCTTCTTTGAATGACTATTCATATTCACACATCAGGGGAAATCAAAAGGCTAAATATTTACTTCATGTCAGTGCGAGAGGAGGGTTTGGGCCCTAGATCTTAATATTTAAAACACTGCAAAAGTAGGAAAATAAGTAAAAAAGTAATAAATCTACAGCAATGTACCGCAAATCTAAACAGCAGTTATAATAATACCATAGTAAAAATTGCATAGTTTTAATTGTAGTTTTTGATTGCTCAAACCAAAGTGACAATATTTTCTCTGTCACCTGATCACCACCGAATGCCGCCAGCACCCCCTCATAACCCCACAAATTCTTCCTGGTATGTTCCCCCATACCAAGCATAATCCATAATCACTTTTTAAGCCTCATAAAGAAACAGGCCAAGTATACTCAAGTATCTCTGTAGATTCGCAACAAGAAAAACATTCAGGGAAGAGAAGCTGGAGAGACAGGGGTGCTACATAGCTCCATGACCAAACTCTCCTCAAGACTCATGTGAAAACTGTGTGTGTGTGTGTGTGTGTGTGTGTGTGTGTGTGTGTGTGTGTGTGTGTGTGTGTGTGTGTGTTTGTGTGTGTGTGTGTGTGTGTGTGTGTGTGTGTGTGTGTGTGTGTGTGTGTGTGTGTGTGTGTGTGTGTGTGTGTGTGTGTGTGTGTGTGTGTGTGTGTGTGTGTGTGTGTGTTTGGCTTCCATGTGTATTTGCACAAGTAGTCTGGGAGATGAAATCAAGCTGCTCTGGGGTCTACTGATGATATTTTCATGTCTTCTGTCTTCTTTCACACACACACACACACACACACACACACACACACACACACACACACACACACACACACACACACACACACACACACACACACACACACACACACACACACACACACACGTGTGTGCATGCCTGCCTGTATGTGAGTTTGTGTGTGAAGGAGGTGTGTTTGGGGGGGGGCAGCAGGCAGTCACATATATAGTGAGCTCCCACTGTGGGCTGGCTGCGGCGGGGGGGGGGGGGGGGGGGGGGGTATCCACTTACACATGTGGGGCTCCGAGGCCGTGGAGAGGAACCCTTCTGGAGCGCAGGCCCAGACGGAGGAGCTGGCTGGAGGGGGGGTGAGGAGGGGGGAGTAGGAGTAGTAGAGAGCATACTTGAGGGGAGAGGAGAGGGGGGAGCAGGGAGGGGGGGAGGAGTAGAGAGCATACTGGAGGGGAGAGGAGAGGGGGGAGCAGGGAGGGGGGGAGGAGTAGAGAGCAGGCTGGGGGGGAGAGGAGAGGGGGGAGAAGGGGGAGGAGGAGGAGTAGAGAGCAGGCTGGGGGGGAGAGGAGAGGGGGGAGAAGGGGGAGGAGGAGGAGTAGAGAGCAGGCTAGGGGGGGGGGGAGAGAGGGGAGGAAGCGGGAGATGGGGGAGGAGTAGAGAGCAAATGAGAGAAGGGTTGAGGAGAGAAAAGGAGGAATAGATAGACTGGAAGAGGAATAGAAGAGATGAGACCGAAGAAGAGAGTTGGGCGGGGGAGAGAAAAGAGAAGAGAGGAGAAGATAAAAAAACTCAAGCTGATTGGCCACCACCGACTGGTTTGCATTCTGCGAGCATAAAAAGAATTGTATGACTTACGCCGTTAACAGAAACATCCTGTTTCCTCAGACATGCGCCACCACCACACGTGGAGAGTGGCGTCCAGATGTCAGTGTTTCATCGGCTAGGCAGCGCAACGGAAAAGCCGAGTAAATAAATGGGTTAACCCTCGCCTCCCCGACACCCCCCCATCCTCCATCTGTGCGTCTCCCTGTCCCAATGGCCATAAATCAATAGGCTGCGCTAGTGCAAAGGCTCGGAAATTCCCACCTGAGACAAGGGGGAGACACACAGACACAGAGGTAGAGGTAGAGAGCAGAGAGAAAGAAGGAGACAGAAAGTAGGAGAAAAAAAATGATCAAAAGGAGCCGTTTGAATGGTTGAAAATAAACAAACATGTTTGAGCGTTGAGAAAGGAGCATTAAATCACTCAGGAATCAGCAGGAATCTTTCCTGGCAAAGCACCAGTTTTCTTTTTTTTTGCTCCAGATGAAAGGCAATCCAACCTTAAACACAGGCGTAGGAACTTATCTCCCTCGGTCGGTCGGGGTCAAAGCTGTTAGCATCTAATAGCTAAGGCGGGGCTTCCTCTTTCGCCTCTCAGTGGAGATAAACATATACAAGGAGACGGAGTCTTGCCTCGGAAGACTATCAGGTTTCACATGGGGTGTAGCATGAGTTTTCCTATTGGATAGGCTCATGTGCATCTATTCATGCAACAGTCTGGGAACAAGCACGTACACATATGGAGAAGACATATGGGGGGCGGGGGGGAGACAACTGTTGACTGGAAACATCTCCCATGGTAGTAGGAGACAGTGCAGACAACAGCAGCAGGGCTGCCAAGACCTGAGACACTCTTTCAGGTGCGGATGACTAAAGAAATCAGAGTAATGGAATATGTTGACCAGAAAACCTCTGTGCTGGGGAAAATGCCCCCAATTCAATGGAAGAATTGCAGCGGGGAGGGGGGGGTAGTGCAATTATAATTACTGTTTAGGAATTCAAACTAATGATGAAAGTGCAGGATATTTGTCTACACATTCTTAGTGTCTGAAAAACACAATGATTGAGTTTATATGAGTATACTACGTGATTTGTTATTTATTTGGAATAACTTTTCATACAGTTCTCACTCATCGATGAGAAAGGTATGGGGTCCTAAAACAAGCAAGACTGCACTTTCATTTGTGCTGCTGCAGTTACAACATGAATGCACTTAAAGCTTTTGTTATCACAGCAGTTGGTTCTATTTGCCTTGCTGTTATTTCTTGGTCCTTTGCTGAAACTGTCCCTCTTTGTTGACTGGTTCTTCTGAGTGCGCCTTCCAGTGTGTTAGCGTACGTGTGCATCTTCCAGTTCTGACAGTTATCCAACAGTTGTTTAGACAGCGACACACACAGACAGTCCCATGGCATAATCATTACCTTCACAGGACAGCCTTCCCTTTTTAAGGGAACGGATAGCCATTGAGTGAAATAGAAAAACCCACATTTTCATACTACCCGCAATAGCCCCTGATCAATCATCCGACTTCCTTTAAAAAAAAGGATATTTTGTGGAGAAACGTAATGTTTATGATGCTTTAATGGTCCTCAAGAATCTTGAACTGTCCTGAGACGGCTCAATAGTTGAACAACTACTCCACATGCTGCCTCCACCTGATCATAGAGGAAATCACCGGCCCTATTTACATCATTACTGCTGTTGTTTCCACGCGAGCACAGCCCCACATGTCTCCTTCTGCCCGGTTCCTTTCTCTCGCCGGCTTGGCCGCGAGCTTGCAGATAAGAGTCAGGCTTGTAATTGCCACGCGGCAACCAAGCGTGGCTGAGCAGGCCGCTGATGTACTGCCAACACACAATCAAGATGCCTGATCCAGATTAGCTCACAGTAAACAAACTCCTTCTCCTCTGCCTCTCCATGTCTCGGTAGACCCCTTGGCCTTCCTTCATGGAGATGTTTATCCCATCTCTCCCATAGCCTACCCTGGACTCCTCCTTCAACACCGTGGATGAGTGAATTTCCCATGGCCACTAGAGAGTCAGTGTGATACATTTGCATTCATGTGCACGCTTTGCGCTCTATTGCTTACTATAAGGAAAGAGTTTTGTGTGGTTGACAGGTTATGCAATTAAGAACAAGAAGAAGCTACCCTTGCAGCTGTTCTGTATCTAGATTCAGTGTCGGTGAAGTTGTAGTTCTTTTTTATTGACATACATGAGTCACCCTTTCTTAATCTATTAAATCGATTTGCCAGGAAAGTACCCAGCCCCATTCCTAAAAAACAGGAGTAATAAAAAGCTATTTTAGGACATCTTTAAATGCTAAATGAGTGGAAACAGTGATCCAGTGGTGACATTTGGTTTTAATGTAAGTGCAGTCAAACAACATTTTAGACTAAATGAACTAACAAAGCCACATGACAACTCAAGCTACAATGCAAATGGGGTTGTACAAATCCTGTGTTTTTACAGTTAGTGATAAAAAGGAGA
The DNA here is from genome assembly GCF_902167405.1 of Gadus morhua. NCBI lineage: Eukaryota > Metazoa > Chordata > Actinopteri > Gadiformes > Gadidae > Gadus > Gadus morhua. The sequence goes on from NC_044063.1 coordinate 17,752,694, forward strand.
GAAAAGCAATGTGTCAAAGCTTTACTGTCTCTATCTGGCTACACATGGGGAAAAAAGCGTTCTATGTCCGATTGTCCGTCCTGTGTTCTTTCCATGCCTTGAATTAGTTGTGCCTGATTCCAATCAGCCTGCTCCCCTGACTTCATCTTGCTCCTCTTAAACAATACAACACCATAAAAAAAATACTCCATGTGCCACATTATTTTCAATGCCAAAGCGACCTCTGTTACAAACTAAAACGGAATGCTTGAGAACCGATGAGGAAATTAGATGACAAAAGATCTGGATAGAAGAGCTCTTTTTGCGGTCATATATTACAATGGTTGAGAACTTCTACATAGTCGAGACCAAAATAGAAGAAAGTCCAGAAGAGGAACATCAACAGCCCCTCACTAGGACCCCAGGATCCCCTGGTTGTGTTATGGATAGGCTAGAATAACAGGCTATGATAACACCCGTCTCCCTCACAATGTGTGTCACCAGAATATAGTGTTCCCTCATGCTGGGGGTTAGCCGGCATGAGGGAAGTGCTAACACCATGGTTACCATACTGGGCCAGGCTGGCGCGTTGACAAAGGCTTCTTTAAGGGGAGTCACCTCTATGTGGACGTGTTTTGGACATTGAGTTACATTGACTTTGTGGTGCTCCTTTAAACCAGTGTGGGGGAGCTGAACCACCCTGTGAACTAAACTGGAGACCCTCCTGGTCTGTACGTTCAATGAACGTGACACGGAAAGAGAAGTCGACTCTTATAATTCTGGATTCACGAATGATTCATGATTCACGAATGATTACGTTTCCTGATTGGGATTGAGTCCAGCACATATTATGATCTGTTCGATGAAACCTGTTAACCTTGGAGTTGTTGCTCGTCCTCACATCCAAATATGTCAGCTTGTTAAATTAATCCGCAAAACCCTAGCTATAAGATCAAATAAAAAAATCGTGGAACTGGAACCAAGGAGCAGGCTATTCATGAAGATTTAATGTTTCTCATAATTAAGTCTTTCTGTGTGGGTTTCTCCTGTCACATGAAAAAAGTGAAAGGCCTTTTTTCAAAGTTTCCCAATCTGTACAATCTAGTCTGACATTTCTGTCTAATTTGCTGTCTGACCAAATGTAAAGCCAGAGTTTATATTAACGGAGCACTAATATTGTAACAGCTAGCACAAATAGCGACATATTAATGTGTAGAACCCTACTAAACATAAAATAAATATTCTTATAACAGCTGGCTGCGCTGGATGAGTGAATGTAGCAAATAAGAATGACATATTCTTCCATTAGTTGTGCAGTTGAAGGAGGGTTGCATAGAGGACCCATTTGGTTATTAAAGGTATCTGTTCACGTCACGATTTTATTTAAATATAAAAGAGGCCAATGATCATAATGTACTGCAATAACAAATACCTATGTATTTGTACAATCACACACCAACCCCTGCACACACACACACACACACACACACACACACACACACACACACACACACACACACACACACACACACACACACACACACACACACACACACACACACACACACACACACACACCTTTACCCTTTGATTTGTGCAGATAAAGAGTTAGATCCAGAAATAAATTGCAGAGTGCATGAGAGGAGGAAGAGAACAAACAGAAGAAGTGGTCCTTATGTTGTCGCTGCCTTTGGGAGCAACAGAAATGCCAGGCCCCACCCACCAAGTGGAAGATTGTCAGTGTGGAGAATATTCAAGAAAACACCTTTGACAACTTCAATTGTACGCTTCTGTGTTTTATACTTTGGGGTTTGGAGCAAACTTAGACCAATCTAACTTAGGCGTCGTTTTCCCTAGCCCGTGGATAAAACACACCAGGCTGTCAGTACCTTCAAGGGAAAGTCTGTCCTTTAAGGGAACGGATAGCAATTCCCACACACACACACACACACACACACACACACACACACTCACACTCACTCACACACACACACACACACACACACACACACACACACACACACACACACACACACACACACACACACACACACACACACACACACACACACCACAAGTCCATCAAGCACACACCACTTGTAGACACAACATACCATAAATACAGTGTCGGGTGTTGAGCTGATACGTAGTGGGTAACTGTGTAAAATGCATGCTGTTATCTTTCATTTTTTTTTGATTTAACATTCCTCCTGCCCTCTATCTCCTTCTGGGCCCCCACCTGATAAGCTGTGACACAACATCGGCCCCCAGTAGAACAGCTTGAGTGGTCTCAGGTTACCTCTGCTGGGGCTTTCACCCACCCGACAATAAGCACGCTGGATCGCGACTTGTATGAAGCCTAAAGAGCAGCTATGTTAAATGGCTGCATCGTACACCCCGGCATTAACACACAAGTCCTTTCACATGTCTTTTGTGAGTTGGTACAATTATAGGCACGTCCCCTAGAACGTTATTACTGGGTATTTGTTTAAACAGATGCCCAGTAAAACGGTCTTTCATTGCAAATCCCCAAGACACAGGGTTGTCTTTTTGATGTTCAAACCAAAGCATTACTGTGGATAAATGAACTGCAATACCTCCACCCCAATCCCCCAAGGTGACAATAATAACATATAAAAGGAGACAGGTTTATTTGTTTTTGTCAACTAAAGTCAGGTTATAAAAAACTGCTTCCGATGGATAGAAAAACAAGTGAGAACAGATCATGTTTTGTGCAGAAAACAGGAGTGGTTCACCAAAAGAGATCAATACTTAAATATAGGAGCATGGGATTGTTATTGGTAGTCATAGTGTTTTGGTCATTGTATATTAATTAATCGTGAAATGATTTGTTACTATGGGATATTATTTTCTTTGAAACTACCACAGCGCTTCTCATGCAAGACGTGGCAAAACCAAGTTTTCATTAGCCCAGGTTACGATACTTTTATAATTATTTATGATTTAACATTACTAAAACTCTCTTTGTTTTTCACAACATGGCAAGAGATCCCATGATGCATTGTAATGCACAAGCCCTACTCCCTATTTGGCTGTAAAGATAATAATAAAGCTACTATTTATGTCTTGTCTCTGGACACCCATGGTGTTATTTATTGCTGAAATTATCTCACAAGAGTTGTGTTGGTGGTAAAAAATACATTTTAATTATGAGTATGTGGTAAAAAAAAGAAAGAAAGAAAGCAGCAAGTGAAAGAATTATTACTACAGTGAGTGGAGAACTGGCAGCAATAAAGCAACCAATAAAATCAAACGTTCTTTCACCTGCGGGGGAAACCACCCACGTACACCATGTGCTCAGAGACACTCTTTAGAGAGGGAAAGAAAAGCAGTTAGGTGGGGCTGAGTTAAATGATAGTTGTACCTCGGTAACACACAACTAAGGCTATAAATAAAATAAAAACATGTTTCAACAAGTTGTATTGCTGGTAAAATGGTGTGCTACAATGTTCTTTATGAAGCAGAGGAATTCAGTCCTAAACATCAGGTATAACAATTATGCACAATACAGAGCATACACAATATAGAGTACATTCAATTATAAAACAGATGCAGCAGGGAGGTAGTGAGACTCAGGTAGCATTGGTATGCGTATTGTTCTTGTTCACGGTAAATAAAATTGTATTTGAATTGTTAAAACAAAAGCAACAAAATAGACAGACCTCAAGTGTTTTAGCGCTACAAAAACAGTGGTAAATAAATAATGATTTGAATTGGTCTGTGCAGACACATTTTAGGAACTAGTTCAGTTACTAAAAACATGTCGACCCAATGTTACATTATTGTTTTTTTGAATTTCAAGCAGTAAACAGACCTAAGGAGTCAAATTTCCTGATTCAATTTTCATACTTGATAGTCTTGCAATGTCGGTTTAACATGGAGAAGCCTTTCCCCCCTAAAATAAAACCAAACTAAAGAGCTAACAAACAAAAATACAAACTTTGATTATGGTAAAGCTAACTAGTTAAAATGGTGTTGTTTTAAAGCAAAGGCACTTCTTTTTTGTACGTTTATAAGTATAGCAGACGCCTTCGAGTATGACACAAATGAACATGGTGTATAATGATTGATTGGAAAGATGTTAAAGCTTGCTTGCTGTAGGCCTATATTTGAATACAACACATCACACAATAACATTGAATGCAACAAAACCTGGTGTAATCGAATGTGAAGTGGCTTGTATGTGCCGGAATTTGTACCCACATATACTCATTAACATCTCTTATTGCTGCCGTCTGGAACCAATTTCAGAAAATTTGGTAGATAAAATTGTGCGAGAAAAAAATAAAGGCTGTTCACCAAGATATTGTGCACAGCTCTATATGTTATTATTTATTTTGAAACAAATATATAACTTGAATAAGTCCTCAACCGATGCTATTATTCCTCTTGCCAGCAGGTGACTCTAACCGTTTGACAGGAATGTAATTCTACAGAAATAAAACAACAAGTACACACACGTGTACCCACAATGTATTCAAAGAGGGGTCACCGGGTTTCGCTCAGGGCTAACCATCAGTGTAAAAAGTAAAAGTCAAAGGTCAAGACAGGTCTTCTTGGTTCAGAAGTGCAGCCGAGCCGTCTGTCTTTCCTCCTCCTCCTCCTCCTCCTCCTCCTCCTCCTCCTCCTCCTCCCCTGGCCTCCATGTGTTGGCCCTGCGGTGCGCTACGAGCTCCTCAGACCTATTTGGTTTTGAATCGGATCACAAGGGAAGATCCCTGAGAACAACAAGTGGCACCTTTCCATTAGGCAGACTAGGACAAAATGGCTGCCATGATGCCATCGCATTTGCTTCGGGTGAAACATTTGAAAAATAAAGAACTCACTCAATTCACAAGACGGAATTGAGTGTACCACACACTGTACTGCAATAATCAAAGCATGCTTGACTTTCAAAATGTAAATGTGAATTTATTCCACCACAGTACGAATTGAAAATGGGACGCAGACCGATCGTGGTGTTTGAGGCCTAAGCATGTCTCAGTTTTACGTCTTCCACCCCTGAACTTTTACTGGAGCAATATCAAAACAAATTAACAAAGTGCCAAGAACTGGAATTTTTACCTCATGAAAAACATTACATGCTCAATTGCAGTCAAATAACATGAGCAGAACGAAAAAAAAAAAAAAATCTTGTGAAATAACCCAAGAATTTGTTTAGATAAAAATCCAGTAGAAATGTGCAGCTTTAACACCACTTTGTATTCGCCGAAGCAACGCCACAGTGCTGAGAACTATAAACGTATGTCTTTGGATCAATTTGCGTGCATTAAGGGTTCTCTCCTTTGATATACTGTACCATTATATGTTATATATAACTGGTACATCGTTACGTTAAGTGCAGAGACAAAGTGATGAAAGTGCTGTTCATTCCTAGTGGTCTGGGAAGTTTGGAGCTAGGAGCTGACTAGAGGGGAGAGAAAGCTTCTCTGGAGACTCTACGGAGAGGGAGAGAGAGAGAGGGAGAAAGAGGGGGAGAGGAGTGAACCGGGACTAGCTCTAATGCACAGGAGCGGAGGAGGAGATGATTTTTTCCATTTTTTTTGTTTTACTTACACAGTTACCACTGCACTCACTCAGAGCAGAGCTTACTTCTTCTTGCCGCCTAATGACATATTTTCAGTTTTTTTCTTCTGTGCCTCATTGAACAAAAGACAAACCTTTATGTTAGCAAGGGGTTGTAGGAGTGTGTACCGATGTGTTTTTTTTTGCGTGTATGTGCGTGCGTGTGTGTCTGTCTGTGTGTGTGTTGCCGATGTGTGTGTGTGTGTGTATGTGTGTGTTTTAATGCCACCCCCCCTATCTAACAAAAGCAGCATGGTTGATTATTTGTACAGCATGCCCGTGTCCGGCTGTTGGTTAAAACACGAGCGCTGAACTCCACGGACGGACGGCCAGACAGACAGACCCTGAGACCAAGGCTCCATGTCCGTGACAAGCTCTGACAGAGCCCAGCGTCCGCGAGACGAGCGTCAGGGGAGTTCCGATATCCACGGCAAACTGGGATTTCCACATCGCCCGGTTTTCAAATTTCGCGCCGGCCTTTCACTGACCCTCTGCGCTGAACAATCACGTTGGATATCGATATTGGGTTTGCGAAAATAAAACAGCGAATGCATGATTTTATCGATGAATAAACATACCACATATTGCCAGTCAGCTCAAAAGATAACGAAAAAAGAGGAAGTAACGCAAATAGTAATAGTATTAATAATTGCGTTTGAAAAACAGGACCTAATTAGCTTGAGCTTGCATCAGGCGCGCTCACCCTGGCCATGAGCTGCCATTGGCGCTGGTGCAGCTCAGCCTAGCACTGTAGCCGGTGCCCCCGCTTATCAGGGACATGGGCCGGACGGTCCAACAGACAAGACACAGACAAACAGGCAGACAGACAGACAGACAGGCAGACAGGCAGACAGAGAGACAAACAGGCAGACACCCTGACAAACCATACAGAGATAGAGAGACCGACAGACAGACCAACAATACAGACAGAGACAGACAGACTG
>NC_044063.1:17764202-17774202 GCF_902167405.1 Gadus morhua
GACAGGGTGACCAGATGTCCCGGTTTTGCCGGGACAGTCTCAATTTTGAGTTGCGTGTCCTGAGTCCCGACAAAAGCCTAAGGACGCTAAAATGTCCCGGTTTCCACCAACCACAATGGAATGTCCCCTGTTGTCAGCGATTACATAGCCAACGGGATCTAATTATAGCCCCATCATTAACTTAGATTGGGTCAGTTGTGCTACCTTTTTTTGTGGAATACTTGATGTGGCCCAGCCTGACCCAGACTCTACCTCCAGCGGCCCCCAGGTAAGTTGAGTTTGATACCTCTGCTCTACATGGATTATAGGGACGGGCCCTTCCAGTGAGTTGGGTCTAACAGGGAGGTGGAGCTCAACAGTTTTTGAAACACACAAAACGACATGCCAAAGACACACACCAACATAGCTATTATTTTACATCTATAATAAGCAATAAAGCAATCCAACTACAAAACAGACCAAACCAATTATATTCAGCGAAGAGCAAAGAACAGGTGTGTTGAAAAAACCCTGTCATGTTAAGCCAGTGACTAAATGGTTTCTTTTGGATGTTCATCAATCAAGTTAAAAAACTATCGCCAAGTTTGACCAAATTATTTCTATTGTGTGGGACTGAACTTAGGAGAACTCCCTCAATTCTGATACGAAGCGTTCACCGCTTAAAGCCAGATTGGCAGCATTAGAGGAGAAGCACTCTTTGCAGAAGATCAAACTAAAAACAACGATTTTTTATTTTTTATTAGAGAATTACATTTTCGACTCAACTGCCAAAATAGAAGTCCTAAAAAAAAAAAAGTGATAAGTCTTCCATTAGGGTTCAACATATAAGGACGGATTGATGATAATTATGACATGTATAGAAAACAAGATGTCTCTATGGATGTTGGGCATTCACCAGCTGAATATACAAAAATAGGAAGAGTAATTCAAAAACAGCAATGTCAAATTGAAACCTGTTCAATTGGAACACAAATAAACTCCCCAACCCCTCCAAAAAAAGGATTCTCTCATCAAACAAAGTACCCAATCTAATTAATAAAGACAAGACAACATTACTGAAATCCTTGTTTCTTACTAGAGATTTACTTTTCTTCCTGTGATCACTTCAGACCCTTCATCCTTGATTTGAAAATAAAGATGAGAGCAAGACTCTCCAAGCATTCTTTACATTCTTGGACTGTATACAACTGGACTGTTAAGAGAACTGATACGTAGACGTAAGCCTACGCAGTCAGATAGAGGCTATGCAGAAGCTAAAAGGCTGCTCGAAAAGCACTTTCGACTTGAAAGCAAGATGACCAAAGCCTACATAGTAAAGACCCTAAATTGGCCAAGCACTAAGGCTGAAGATGGAAAATCCTTGTAGGCCTATGCACCGATAGAAAGCTATTATTCCAGTCAAAATGCTTTCCTGGACCCAGGCTGTTCAGCATCATTTTGTGAAGAGAATCCTATGAGACAGCTGAAGGCTGTATTCATTGGAGGAAGGGTTCATGACAAACGACTGAAAAAAAGCAAAACAAATGACACTCCATCTCCTCGAAGAAATTCAAGAGGGTTGAGAAATGTATGGCTGAGTATAAGACTTTATGAATGACATGATAAAAAAAAAGAAAAACGTCAACAGAAAGAAGGACAAATTTTGGGTTTTACAAGTAACAGAAACCGAAGATCAGAGTTGTATTTGTATGCATAGCATCATATGACGGTACATCCCTTAACAGTGAACTTCTACAGGGTCTGGATTTGTCCGACGCACTCCTTGGGGTTCTTCTGAGATTGCGTCAAGAAGAGATTGCCATGACGGCAGATATTTAAGGAATGTTCCACCAGCTTTGTCGATTAAAGTATGGATGGGTTGAAGACATTCCAAAGCACTTATCCAAACCTTGGCTGGAATGGTTGACAAATTGTAACAAGCTGTCAAAATTTCCAGTTGCTCACTGCATTAATAACTTGGTGAACTGCAAACAGCACAGCTTAATCACTTAAATAACACCAGTGAGCTTGGGGTACTGCCAGCTGCCTAAGATTGAGAAATAGAAAAGAAAAAGTACACAACACACTTATCATAGGGAAGGCAGGAGTCACTCCATTCAAACAGGTTACGGTTCCCCGATGCAAGGTCAATGCAGCAAGAATAGCAGCACCCATTGACAGGATGTTGACGGCCAAACTCCAGATACAGCTTGAAGAAACACTGTTCTGTGTACTAGTCAGTCATGGCTAAAATACATTAACAACAAAACAATTCCATAGGTTTGTTGCGAATAGAGTATCTCTGAGGAAATTGTAAAGATGGATCTTGTTCTGGAAGATTGAGTTCTCAGAGTAGGCGGGCATTTAAGGAAAGCCACAATGTCAGTTGCAGCTTTATCAGGATCATCCCCCAACACTCTCACATCTCATGATCCCTTGATCTAAAAAACCCTCACATCTCGCAACTCGTCTTCTGTTTCATCCATGAGCAAGTTGGCCACTTAGATCGAAACCGCATGCGTTCCCAACTGAGTCAGCTTTATTGGATCCTTTGTGCTGACTCCTTAGCAAGGAAGACTATAAAAAATTTCCTCTTCTGTAGATGTCTGCAAGGTAGAGTAGGAGAGCAAAAGATGGCCGACCTACCATTGGATAATATCTCCTTGATCGACCCCCATTCAGTAATGTGGGAATTGATTATTTGTGGCCCATAGAGGTCACAGAGGTCATAGTGCTCAAAATATGGGGATTCAAAAGATGGGGAGTCATCCTTACCTGCCTGATGAGTAGAACTGTTCAGCTTGACTTTGCTTATCCCCTGAATACAGTCAATACACTCAGCAGATGATTCTGTTGACAGAGCCCAGTGAAAAGCGTCAGGATGGGATGAGGAACCAACTTTGTTGGAACGCAGAGCGAGCTTGGAGAAGCACTCAGACAACTAAATCATGAGAAGATTCAAAAGGTCTTGTTGAATGAAGGAATAAAAAGGGCATTCAACCCTCCCTTCAGCGCCCATCATGGTGGGGTCTGCGAGAGATTAATTCAATTGTGGATAAACCGTGGTCCAAGAGCAAATGGTGGATGAAGAGCGCCTACAGGTAGGTCAAGCTGATAATGAACGACAGACCAGGAACGAGTGTCTCAGGCGATCCTAATGACTTGGAAGCCCTAACAGCAAAGCAGCTGCTTCAGATCAAAGGAAAGCCAATCATGCCACCAGGATTTTTTATTTCGTAAAGAGGACCTCTACCATAATAGAAGAGTGAATCATCTAAAATACATCACAGACCTCTTTTGGAAAAGATGAATACCAGAATGATTGCCAATCCAGCAGGAGAGAAGTAAATGGAACAACCTGAAAAGGAACTTTTCTCCTGGCGACTTTGACAAATTGTAGATGACACCAACCAATGCTATTCCTGGCTAATGAGACGGATCACACAGATATTAGCAGAAACCAGAGAAGATGTCCCAAGGGACCTCGTTAAGACAAAGATCAGTTAACCATGGTCACTAAGCACGGTTTACTGAAAGCTGGTCAAAGCCCCTTTTGATTTCAAGTTATATTTATCAATTAAATATTTATTAACTTAATTATGTTTATTATGTTTGCTCTTGAATTGTTCAATAGTAAATAAGGCGTCACTAGTCAGGTTTACTTTATTTATTTAAGAATAAAAAAAATAATCTATTAATTTGGAAAAGACTACAAATGCGTTTTTATATTTTTGAGAAAATTTACTTTTGATTGGTTGTGAAAGACCACCCAGGTGAGCTAGATATAAAACAGTTTATCAACACACAAAAGGACAAGCCAAAGATGAACACAAACATAGCCATTATATTGACTTCATAATAATTATGATGATAACGGTTTGTGTACGGCTCTACAAGAAGAAGAGAAGAAAGAAGAAGTAGAAGAAAACATGTGCGTTGACAGCCCCACTCATGTGAGGCTAAATGGATTGATTGGGATGGTCATCACAGCCCCATTAGTCCACTTGATTGTCCTAACCTGCCCCCAACTCGTGAGGTCATCTCATCTCGTAACTTCTTCAGGTCGTTTTTACACTTCTCGATCTCCACCACCTTCAAGCCCTCCACTGGAAGAACAAAGCAAACTCACATCCATACGTTATGAAATATGTAGTGAATAGGGGTATTTCAAATGAACAAAGGCCAAGGAGAGATAAAATGACGTTGCTTGTAGCAACATAACACTAACGTGAGACACATTGCTTTCCCCATCAGGTCAAAGAAGAAGAAAGCTCAACGTACGTTCCACTCTCTTCTCCAGCATAGCTAGTCTGTTTGTCACCTCCGTCTTCAGCTCGTTGATACGGAAAGCTCTGGAAAGGGGATAACACATCATTGTTTTAAACGATTCAATGTCTGTAAAGGGGATAACACATCAACGTTTTAAACTAATCAATGTCTGTAAAGGGGATAACACATCAACTTTTTAAACGATTCAATGTCTGTAAAGGGGATAACACATCAACGTTTTAAACGATTCAATGTCTGTAAAGGGGATGACACATCAATGTTTTAAACAATTCAACATCAGCTGGACGGATTGACGAGAACAGGAGTTAGGAGAGAAATACAATATTATGAACCTTGTTGGGTCTGTGATGTGTTTTCCGTTTCACTGAGTTTGTGGTCCGTGTGTATTTATTATTACTAAACGTGTTTGAAAAGCACTAGTGTTTGAATGGGATGGGGGTTGGGGCATACCTAAACCGTGACGTAACATAAACAACATGGCAGTTACCTGCTAAACTGCTCAGCCACCTGAGACAACACATTCTGAAACATGTCTTCTTTCTCTGCAGAGGTCAAACACGCACACACACACACACGCACGCACGCACGCACGCACGCACGCACGCACGCACGCACGCACGCACGCACGCACGCACGCACACACACACACACACACAATAAATGTGAAAGAGAATGCAGTATTTATTCATGGCCGTTAATGTGTGAGTGGACCAGGGTTTTATGGGTGACTGGGGCATTGAATGAGGGCCTTGTAGGTGGTTTACCTCCAAGCTGACCAGTGGAGAGAGGGACCACTTTGTACAAGGTGCTGGGAAGAAATAAAATATGTAGATGTAATTCATCATTGATCCTACGGTTGTTTTGCATTATTTACATTTGCATTTAGGGCATTTAGCAGACGCTTTTATCCAAAGCGAATTACAATATATACATTTGTTAGAAGAAGGTGAAACAATATATCACTGTCGGTGACGTAAGGATGTTCAAAGAACCAATTGCAAACTACTAACATCCCTATATTCAACAAAGATACGATGCTACACAACTAAGTACTATAACTAAGTATGACATACAATAAGTGCGTACATTAAGTGCCAGGACGTTCAACATACAGTAAGTAGGAGGAGTGGGAGGGGATGGCTACGCAAAAAGTCACAACCTCATCACCTTTCTTTCGGACAAGCGAGAACAAAAATGATCAAATCAAAATAAACCGAAAAACATAACTGGGGTGTTTTCTAAGCAATATAATAGTGCAACCTTGTGATAATGATATGGTGATGAATTACTTTGGAGAGTTGGGCGGCATGGTGGGGTCTATGGAGACCATGGCCCCCTCTGGATCCACCATCATGATGGCGCTGTTCCTGGAGGAGGACAAGGAACAGAACCAAATGGGGAACAGGAAGAGAGGGCGGAAAACAAACAACATGCAAAACATCATACAAATAATAATATTAACAGTTTCAGGAGAATTAAATCTATATAATAATAGCAGTGGTAGTACTTTAGTAGTAGTAGCTTTTTCAAAAATAATATGACCACGGCAGATGGTAAAGTGGCATTAACTAATTAGGCAGAAAATAAATACATAAAAATGTAATTCATGATTTTTTCCGAAATGTAAGCAAGAAGGATCAAAGCTAGAGAAGAAAGAAATGGAGGGTCGGGGGGGGGGGATGACGCTGACCTGGGGATGTTGGAGGAGGAACACAACAGCTCTTTGATGTCACACGGACTGCAGTGACGACTGAAGACCACCTGAGAGAAGCATTTAACGTCCTTATTACACGCATACAACAACATGTAACAGGCCTACACACTACCATGCATTCACCTCCAACCAATGATAATCCCACACAGCCCACACTGCACAGCTAATTCCCACAAACCACAGATTTATGTCAACCAACACTATTCACACTGGTCCCTGTATTCATAAGAAGGCGCTGATTACACCGCGACCATTTAGCTGAACACTAATCTGGGATCCAGCAGTCCTAATATTATATAGCTGAAATTCTGGGGAATCCAGGAATTGAAGGGGCAGAGTTACATCATCTTTCCTGTTTATCTACAGGGATATTCTACGTAAAATAAACAGTTTCAACAGTGGTCGAAAGCCGTTGTTGATTTAAAACTTTTACAGGCACATTTTTACAGTTTATTAGTGCCAGACGAGTTGATGTTAACGGTTAATAGCCAATTACGCGCATCCAGATACAGATTGGTCGAAACCAATATGAGAGAAGAAGAAACGGGCCGTTGAACCTGGTTTGAGCTTGTCTGCCGTTTCATGAATGTGAGTCTAGTTGAACACAGACCAACCTGTGTCTACATACACACCTGTGTGCACCAACAGCTGTGGGGCTTATCAGATTTCATAGATCCGAATGTAGAGAAACGAGTCACATGGGGGATGTGTGTGTGTCTGTGTGTATATGTGAATGTGTGTGTGTGTGTGTGTGTGTGTGTGTGTGTGTGTGTGTGTGTGTGTGTGTGTGTGTGTGTGTGTGTGTGTGTGTGTGTGTGTGTGTGTGTGTGTGTGTGTGTGTGTGAGGAGGGGGGGGGGGGATGGTCATGGTCTGCAGCGATCCACACCCGAGTGAGTTCAAGTTCAAGACTTCAGAGCCGTGAGGGAACGTGAGGGAAGAAGACAGCTGGGGCAGTATGGAGTAAGGAGGTAGTGTTAACGTGTTCACGCTGAAACTAACTCACCCACAAACAACTAGTACTCGATGATTAAGTGCTCATTTAAGTATGAATAATCTAACTAGAGATGTTGTACGTCTTGCCTTCCAGCTATTTCATCATGCTAGTTTGTGAAATGACGCCATTAAATGACTAACTTAATCTCTGAAATGATTAGACTTGATTTGATACGATTCAATGCAGGATAACAGTATAACAATATGGCTGTGGTGCACAATGGGGCGATAAAAGGACGACTTATTTAAACATAAATATGTTTAAATAATAAACAAAATATTATTGAAAAAAAGTATTACATTCATTTCCACAAGGGGCAACAATTCACTTAATATTGTAATGAATTGAATCTATTATGCCACGTGGCTGCAGCTTAAGGCATCACATTCAAATCGCTCTAACTTTATCACTTTATGACTGCAGGAGCTGTGATCCCGACCACGCTATGACCCCAGTGACCCGATCTCAGATGGTGGAGCCGGGCTGGCTGAATCCCATCACTCTGTGACCCCAGTGCCCTGATCTGACACGGTGGAGCCCTGCTGTGATCCCCTCCACACTGGGACCCCCTGCCACGCTGACCCCGGGGCCCTGATCTTACATGGTGGAGTCATGCTGGGTGTGCCAGGTGTGGGGGACAAAACGCTCCGACTGAGCCCCTTAGCGCTGGCTGCCCTTGAAGCGACATGTGTCAGCGACAGCGCCGTACTTCAGAAACACTCGTGCCCTGCACCGGACGTGTGTTATTTCAGTAGGCCTCGGTATATTTGGAAAGACAACGCAGCCGCCCCCCTGCTCTGTCCCCGCCCCTCCAGCCACCGTTCACCCTCTCACATCCTTGATTATAATTGGGCGAGACGGAACCTCACAGCTCACCGCTTCGCCGATGCTGCTTGTGTCTTTTTGGAATAAAGTCAAGATCTGCATTGTTTTGGTTCGTCTAAACTGCACTTTGTTCTTCTAATATTTGTAAACACTTTAATCCCGCAGTCGGTGGTGGTAGGGATAATTTTTGTTTTTCTTCTTTGAATTCTGAATAATTAATAGTCAGGGATTGGTTAGCTGGTTGGGGGATAGACATAATAACCAGTGTTTTGTTGGGATGGACATAATAACCAGTGGGCTGCTGGGATGGACATCAGCGTTAAGCCTGTAGGCAACAGGTGTTGGATTCTGTCATCATCACCTGGAGAGCCCTCTGCGCCGGTCTATTTATAACCCTACACACTAAGGGACCTCTCTGGGAGTATTCACATATGCTCTCAAGGGACAGAGGCTGAGAAGTGAGGCTTTGCCATTTGCAATTACTTTCAATTTGGATGCATTATTTTCCATGTTGAATTCCAGCACTTGTTTTTTTTAACATTCATAATTAAATAATGTACCCTAGTTGTGACTCATTAATTCATTTAGTAATTCATTAGTATAGTGCCAACAATTTACTACGGTACTGACTAGATTATCTATAGAATGAAATATTGAATGGAAAGGAAAGAATATGATCATCATCATTATGCTCATTTAAAGTAGTTATTTAATTCTGTATTGAACCTTAACGTAAAATGACGTACCTGTAATATGATACAAATATAGATGGACTATAGAACTATACTTTTCTTTCTATAACAAGAGGCGTACCAAACCGTTAAAAGCGAGTTGTTGCAACTTTTCGTTTTACCGTTGTAGTCCTAACAAAACACCACAAAGTATCTCTGCTTGCCGACACGAATGAAACTGACCTTCTGGATCTTTCCGTCCACATTGAGGTAGATGGTTTTTGGGGCGTAGGAGGAGGGGCTGGAGCCCATGGTGACCTCCTATTGGTCAGCTGGACGGAAGATGGACGGCCCTCACAAGCTGGGTGAGCAGTTCCTCAGGACACACTGAGCGAGCCCCTAGAGAGACAGGGAATATTTTATATTGCTAATAAAAATATATAAATAATTCATGAATTCATGAATGATACATACACAAATACATAAGACAATAATCATTTATATTTTAAACATTTCTCTTCCATGTTCTTGAATTGTAGCCAAACAATTCAAATATTGTATCCGTCATATCATGTCACTGGATTAAATGTCATTTTTTTCGTTTTTCTTTTGATAAAAGTTTCAAGAGGCTAGCGAAAGAGCAGCGAACACCACACTGACATGACAGAAGACGGAAACCAAGACCCCCACAAAATTAAAGCCTTAGTTTTGTTTTTTGCGGGAAAATCCATTTGGTCACCATTAGTTGGCAGCATTTTCACTCAAAACCTAAGCATATTTTAGTCTCAAAAATAGATAAGTAAAGGTTAAGGTTGTTTTATTAGCATATATAGGTTGACGGTTGGATGAGTAAAGATTTCTAAATTGATGTATTACTCAGGGAGATGTGAATGCATATCGTTAAAACAATGGTCCCAAAATACTGCATAGATCTAAAGAGTGGTCAAAAACACCTGTTCCCATTTACACAGTTTGCTTGTTAGTTCTCAGGGAATATTGCTAGTTAGTTACAACAACAGCGATGACTTTATAAACATAATGCCAATAACCATTCATTTTATCATACATTATTGAACAATTGAATTTATAATACATCTGCTAAATAGCTCTAATACATATTCATCAATAATAATAATAATAAAAATGACAACAGCAACAGAAAACCAGCTTCCGATGTACTCACGGCGTAAGGGATGCTGCTGCTGCCTCGGTCCGGGCTGTGAATCGGTACCCAGGTGCGGAGGATGCGACTGAGGCTCACAGACATGTAAGACACAAGCACTCACGCACAGAAGGGGAGAGCCGGAGAGCCAGGGGAAAGTGGGCGTGAGCGACGGGAGAGGCTCGGAAAGGCTATGTGTGAGTTAGACGGGTGAATCAGAGGGGTATGAGGAACGATATAATTGGTGCTCTCAGAGGTTGCCAGGGGATGGTTACTATGGAACAAGAAAGAAAAAAAGAAAGAGATGACCTTACTGTTTTAAGTAGGACATCGCTTTCACCTGCAATGGTCCCAGACCTTTCAT
>NC_044063.1:17776702-17781702 GCF_902167405.1 Gadus morhua
GCGGGAGCCCTGGGACGCTCTCCGAGGGCTATGCGGCCTTCATCTCCTTTAGCGTATGAGCATATAAATAACACATTTCAACATCTTATGACTAATAAGTTGGCACATTTACCAGTTTGTTTAACCTCGAAACAGAAAAATGTGGTTCCATATTTGAATAGCAACCTGTTGCTCATCCCCCATCTAGTTCGTCTCCGGGTCTTCTTGTCACCGGAAAAATCATCATCAATTAGGAATAGTTGAGAACAAACTGCGAGTTATTATAGGAAAAGAGTCAAGGCAAGCCCATGCAGCTCCCATAAAGGTAAACAATCAATGCAACGATGAACTGTGTGCACGGGCCTGTTAACGCAAAAAGCAAGAGTGACATCTACTGGACTAATTAGAAATTAAAAATCTGATTGCATCTCTAGACTGACTGACTAATGTTTTGAGTATTAATGATAATTATTATTATTTTAATTAGATAAAACAAGAAGTGAAAAAGACTCTTGGAGTTTATTGTTTTATTTTGATGTTATGTGATGACCAAACAACAAAAATGCACAGGTTCAGTTAAAATGAAAACAAGGAAAACAATTTAACAACCCACCTAAACAAACAACGATCATTTACATATATACAGGCACTTATATCAAAAGTCTGCAGGAAATCACCATCAAGAGGCTAGAAATTGTCTGGTACAAGGCTAGCAAATATGCTGGTGGAATGGGAATTATTCTTATGTCAAAGTAACAGAAAAATTCACACATAAATATGAAACGATGAAAGACGATGGAGAAGAGAGGCCCATGACTAGATCGTGACATAGACAGCCACATAAAAAACAACCTTCTATCACATTCAATGAAATCCTGGTCACTTCCCTTCATAATTTAACAAAAGTTCTACAACATACTAAGATTCTTTCTACAGAATATACTGAATAAAATGCATTGGGATATGAATAAGTAACTATCTGTGTGTGTGTGTGTGTGTGTATGTGTGTGTGTGTGTGTGTGTGTGTGTGTGTGTGTGTGTGTGTGTTTAGGGGTTTGTGTGTGCATGCATTAGTGTGTGTGTGTGTGTGTGCGTGTGTGTGTGTGTGCGCGCATGCGTTTGTCCGTGTGTATGTTTATGCGTGTGTGTATGTGTGTGTTTATGTGTGTGTGTATGTGTACGTGTGTGTGTGTGTGTGTGCGTGCGGGGCATCACGTGCGTACGTGAGTGCTTTTGTTTGTTTCTTGTGTGTGCGCGGGTCACTGCAGGGTGGGAGAGTGGGCCCCCTCGGTGGTCAGGGGGCTCCCAGCCCCCCTGTGGGCCAGCTGGCCGGCCGAGGCCCCCACCGGGGAGCGGAGCTTCCTTATGGGGTTGAAGGCGTGCAGCGATGACGAGCCCGGAGAGTGGGGCGGCGATAGGATGGGGATCAGGGGGGCGGGGCTTGATCCGGGGGGCCTGATGGGGAGGGGGTGGGCCATGGGGGAGTGGGCGGGGCTGCGGGGGTACCTGCGAGGGGCCGACCACAGGGGCCTGTCGGAGGCGTTGAAGGCCGGGGGTTGGGTGGAGATGTAGACGGGGGCACAGTTCATATCTGGTGGGACGTGTAAGTTACCGGAACATTCTTCTAACCGCTCCAGAGTCTCCTGGGTTGAGAAGAGGATGGACAGGGTGGTAAGATTATATAAGAATGACCTCTGTATTTATTAATGCAACCAAAAGAAAATGTTAGGTAAATGGCATATTTTGATGCGTTCTGTTTGTAAAAAGGACACCTACATCTTCGTTGAGAACGTAGAGAGGCATAGGGCTCCTTCGACCCAGAGTGGATGGTTTGGGCACAACATCAACTGAACAAAAGATATCAGTGGTTCATTATTGGTCATTTAATGTTTGCATAATATTCAACATGCTAGACACTATAACTACCCACACAATGTAGTATTATACTTAATACAACCAATTTGGATAAACAGACTGTGGGATTATCTTACTATCGTGGCCATTTTCACTTGGCTCCTCATAGACGGGGACTCTTTGAGGGACCGACCGACGTTTCTTCCTATGTTAGAAATAGAATGTTATTCTTAAAGCTTGTTTAAAGCTTAAGATACAATTCATTTCAAGCATTCAATGACAACAGCCAAGAGTTCGGTGGTGGAATTATTAGCCCAGTGTATTATAAATATCAAAGTCAGAAAAGAGGGAGCAAGAGTGAGGGAGAGAGAGAGAGAGCGAGCAGGAGTGTGAGAGAGCGAGACAGAGTTTAAATAATGATTAAAGTCAGAATGACTCTTACTTGGTGGGTTTCCAACAGGCACACACAGTCACCAGAGTGATGAGCAGGAAGATGCCCCCGGTGGACAAGATGATGTATAGCGAGCTTCGTCCTAGGAGGCAGAGGGATAAAGAGTATAGAAAAAGCGATTTTCAATAAATTTCTTTAAAGAAAGAGAAGGGGTGATAAAATAATTCCAGCTTGATAGTTTCCCTGAAGAAATGCGACCAGGCATGTGCACACGGCCCCTTCTAACTCTCATAGTTGAAGAAGTAAGGTGTGGTGTTATGCATGAGAAGTGGTTCCTTGTAAAGAAGGGTTCCACTTTGCAGGGCAAATCCGAATAGAAATGAGGTCCAAGATGTCGAGACTTTGCGGCATGTTTTATATTGTTCATCTCTCTGAATAACCTGACAGCTTTTTATACGAACCCTGTCGTCCACATGCAGGAAAGGGTTATGTAGGTTAGTCCCAGTGAAACTTTGTGGTTTGGTACTCATATATCCATGTATAGTAGGCCTATAGGCCCAAGGTAAATCGGTCCCTCAACATCCAGACAGTAGAGAACATCAAAGCATGCTCTCGCTGTCATCTGCCTCATAAATTATTGTCTTTTACTAAATGACATTGTGAGCAGGGACTGCTTCTCATTCTCTCTCTCCCTCTCTACCTCCCATTCTCCCTATCTGTCTCTGTCTCTGTATTGCTCTCTTTCTCTTTCTCTCTCTGTCTCTTTACCAATGGCCTCGATTCGAAAGCGGCCTATGTTGGATATGCACTTGCTGTAAAAAAACAATGATGCCAGCATGAGAAGACAATTGCATTCGCAAGGGCTTTGCGATGACAATGTGCTTCATTAGAACATCCTGCTCTTTCCGTTCACAATATTTAGCAATCTTCACAGCCGTGTTGGGCAAAAACAAAACGCTTCCACTCAAGAAGGGGGCTGTAAGGTTCAATTCCTTTAAGCACCACGGTCAACAAGTCATCTTTCTTTCGTCTTGATGCGCCGCTCTTGGCTCATTTGGGGGACGGACGTGCTGGGGGCCACCTACGGTAGACGCTGAGCCTGACGGGCACGCTCTTGGTGCTGCTGATGGGGTTGTCCACCATGCACGTGTAGACGTCATCGTCGGCCATCTGCACTCGCACGATGGTCAGCACCTTTTGGTCGTGTGATAGCAGGAGACGCGTGTCATTGGTCAGGATGTTATCTCCCTTCATCCAACTGTAGATGGGCTTGGTGCCTTCGTTGTGGGCACAGTGGATGCTGAAGTGCTCGCTGTACTCCAGGACCGAGGAGGCAATCATCTGGACGAAGGGTTTGGACACGGGAACTGAGGAAGGACAGAGAGCCATACAGTTTAGTAGGTAGCTGAAGGATTGTAACACAAGAAGGAAACGTGTAGGCCATATATGTAGGAGCTTTTATTATAATAGCATAAAATCCAACACTTTCACCTCAAACCCCCCCCTCCTATATTGCATCAAATTTAGAAGTCCCTATTCCCAACCCAATTTTAAAAACTTTGCTTAAAACAGTGCTTTCAAAAGTGTGAACTTCAGAAAGCCCTTCAGTTCAGAGGCTCCCCACCGGCCTGGTGTCCGTCCTACCGTCCACGGTGAGCTCGATGGAGTGCTCCCCGGTGAAGCTGTCGTCGGTGATGGAGATCTCCACCTCGTACACGCCCTCGTCCGACAGCTGCAGGTTGTGGATGAGCAGCGAGCCGTTCTCGTACAGCAGGATGCGGTCGCGGTACTCGGGCCGCAGGTTCCCTATGATGCTGGTGCCGATGGACTGCACCACCGTCACCGACTTCTCCCCTTCCCTCTTCAGCTGCCACTTGATGACGGGCTGGTCGAGGCTGGTGCTGGTGTAGCTGACGGACAGCAGGGCGTCTCTGCCCACCACGCCCCTCACCAGCTGGGCCTGGCTGGTCACGTTCACCCCCGACACCCCGCCTGCAGATGGGGAACATGGTGAAGATGTTATAAGATGCCAAGAGCTCCATCTGCGCAAATATGAAGTTTGGGGATTGTTTACTTGAAACTAAGGTTGTCACTAGAATTTATGCATTGCATGCCTCAATGTAGTGACACAGCGAATAGAGAAGTGCCAAGACTGCTTGTAATCTAGCTTGTTCATCTAGCAGGCAGCGGTATATCCCAGTGCCCTTGTGTGCTGCTGAATGTTGTGATTTATGGTGTCCTGTCCTTTATCTCTCAGCGTCACACAGCAGAACCTCAGGCTACAGTAATGAGTAAATGACCCAGAACGACTATTCAAACTTTGGGACACATCCTCGTGTCGTCATGACAGGCCTCAGCACCGCAGTGCGATACACTGTTCCACCACAGCCACTTACACAACCATGTCATTATCGGATTCAGAAGGACTGCTAGAAGTACAACATGTCCCACAACATACCCCACAATAGCTCATCAGCATGCAGATAAAGGGGCATTAACATGATGTAATATTATCACCGGAACAAAAGATGCATTCAGGTTGAGGCAAAGATCACACAGCACAGCACATTGCTCTGCAGGGATGGCTATCCAGATCTGCCTGGAGACACATCTTGCTCAATCATCAATCTGTCCCCCCCCCCCCCATGTCCCTGCCTATAATAGCCTCTTAATGACCCCAGGGCCCTGGCTTGTGGACAAATAATTTACTGATTCTGATGTGTAACTCTCATTATTCCCAATCTCCCGTCGGGATATAGGGAAAAGGTCTTTGGGT
>NC_044063.1:17789202-17809202 GCF_902167405.1 Gadus morhua
GACGCACCAGCAGCAGAGGAGCGAGCAACTTCACACACAAAATGCACAACACACACACACAAGTCGACACACCCTTAAAATCTGCCTGAAGAGAATAACATAGGTTAACTACTGCTTATCTGTGTATAATATATAGTACATACAAAGTGGTGATTCCTTGGGTAAAAAGGTTGCGTGCCTATTAGTAGCAGCCTATAGCCCCTGCTAGGCTTGTACCAGCCATCTTCCTCTCCCCCACGCTGGCATGCCTCCTCCTACCCCCTTCCTCCTTCAGTCTTCCTTCCTTCGAGACGGGGACAGGTGGGGTGGGGTGTTGGAGGGTGTTGGAGGGTGGTGGGTGGGGCTGCGGGGAGTTTGGGGGAGGGGGGAGGGGTGTCACTGCTCTGGTACAGATGTGTTGTCGTCTCCCTCTACTGCCCCCGCTCCTCCTGTCTCTGAGGAAATGGAAGTGATGCACCAAACATTACATCATTTCAGAAAACCTTCGACATCATTTTATTACAGAAAATATGAAAAAAAGAGGAAGCCCAGTTGATGGTGTCTTGTGCATTCCATGACATCACTTCATTAATTAATATCACACAAAGTTGTACCTCATCATAAAACTAGTTCCACCATCTTATCACCGATAGGCTCCACGGAATAAATCTGAAGACGTGATCCATCAAATATTAGTCAAAAGTAATTTTGAGCAAATCAAAAATGCTACGAAACGTACCACCCACAAAGTGAGAATCAGAGCCCGATATGCAAAAGATGATAGACATTTTTAGGAGGATAAACCCAGTTTTATGGTCTGCTGACCTAGAAGGGGCCGTCCTAAGTGGGAGGGGTTT
Organism: Gadus morhua; assembly: GCF_902167405.1. NCBI lineage: Eukaryota > Metazoa > Chordata > Actinopteri > Gadiformes > Gadidae > Gadus > Gadus morhua. Next base: position 17,790,039 of record NC_044063.1, read on the forward strand.
GGCTGTGCTGTCTCTGTACGACAGGCCCATTAATTCTCCCTGGCCCTCTGAGGCATGAATGTAACACACCTGGAGTTATAAATACATCCCCTACATCGGATGTTGGGGAACCAGGAAATGGGGTGTAAGGATTTGGACATTCAACCTCTTTCTCCTACATTTGATGCCTTTCAGTCCATGAATAACCTTCGCCGTAGAACAGGAAATGTATTTTCTTCAAGCCTCCCACATGGGATCAGTTTTTCTGCTTCAAAATGGCAGCACAGCTGAATATTTGATAGATGATTTAATAAATACATAAAAAATGTCTCACAGTCTGACAAATCCAATCCCTTCAGTCTCAAACCTCCTACACCTAGTTGCCACTTTTCTGGTTCAAATGGTGCAAATTAGCTGACTATTTGTCAGAGGATTTAATTCACTTTTTCTTGCAGCCTGACATTATGGTTTCGGATTTATGCATAATATTCCTAATTTCTTCCGACTACCATTTTATCGTGGGAAGGAATGTCTTATGATATGTCAACCAGAGGCATACTGAATCAACACGACTGCACTTGGTTGTCACTATCTGAGAAATAATTTTCCTGTCGTTGCCTTAATGGAGAGCCTTTCAACAGAGCCAAACAGCTCCAGTCAGTGATTTATTAGGGCTCTCATTCAGTTCCTGCCATCCCTATCAGGTAATTAAAGAATCAGGCATTGCATTAGTCACACTTGGGACACACCCATCAGGGGGTTCTATAATTGGTGTATTTAATAAGTCAGACAGGATTTTAACAAGTTTAACATTATGATAACACCAAGTGGCAGAGTCTTCGTGGACAGCAAGCAAACGCATGAGAATCCTACGACGGATCATTCGCCAGGTAGAAAACTCTTGAACTGATTGTGTTGTCAAGCCCAGTATACGCATACATCAAAAACCCACAAGCAACAAATGCTAAAAAAAGCCTCATATCTGAGCCCGCCTGTCCACTTTATGTACGACAGCCGCTCCTGATGTCCCTCGGCGGGACCCTCTTCAACATAAATCTGGCCCCGTCTCCATCACTCACCACCTGACTGCCATCTCTGGGGGCTTAGAGGGCTCTGTCACCTGGTCTTAAGGTCTCGTACCCATAACGCCCTGTGGCGGGGGTGGATATGGGTAGAAGGGGTCAGCTATACTCTTATTCCCTTAGCCTCTACACCACTGACCTGTGCCCCCCTGGCTGCCGCCGAGTGCCTCCCCAGTGCTCACCTCCTCCCCTTCGGCCTTCTCCTCCGGCTTCATCTTCTTGCGGGTCATGTGGCCGCGGAAGCCGGCCTGGATTTTGGCGGCGGCCTTGTTGGCTTCAGGGTCGTCGAGGGGGATGTCCATGATGTCCTCCTCCTCCTCCTGGGGTCTGCTGCACTCCCCCTCCTGCACAGAGCTCCAGACGTCAGGCTTAGCCCTGACCTCCTGTCTGCATGATGCTATCTCCTACTGGAGCCTCCAATCAAGGTCACTTTTTATGGGGAATTGTCGAGGAGACCATGAAGCTATTGGTGTTTTTTTGTTGGTTTGATGGGTACGGGTGGATATGTGGTAGTCATCCATTGTCAAAAAGAAATATGATTTTGAGGACTCTCGGCTCTCTGAGCAAGAATAAAGGGAATCTTATTAGGTCCTTGGGGAGGCATTGTCTGATTCAACCCCACATTGTTGCGCATAAGTGATTTTCTTTCCCGTTGTCCCGTCAAATCTGTGAAAGTGACTATCCTTTCCAAAGTTTTTTAAAGTTAACTTTGAAAATGAGGTTAAACCGTGGACTGGGGGAACGAATATGTTGGTTCTGGTACCTTCCACTCAGATTAATGATTATGAATGTAAACCGAAAGGGAATGTCCCAAAGTAATTTGGTTGTGCTGAGATGCATCCGATTCTACGTCTGCTAATGGTACACAGAACGCCCAATCAGCACTAATAGTGAATCTATTCATCCACAGATACAATGCATGCGCTGCCAAAATAAGAAGGAGTGGGTGAGCGAGTGGGTCGTTTGACAATGAGCAATAAAGTGACAGTGAGAACACCGCCGTTGACGTGTTATGTCAACACCAATTCAGACGGCGCCATGGAAACAGAAGAACAAAAGAAAAACCAGAAACCCGTGTGCATTGCTTATCAAGAAAAAAAAAACAACGAACCAAAAAAAACAAAAAAAACAAACAAACAAACAAACAAACGGATTGACGTGTCAACACAACAAAAGCCCCGGCGGCCCACAGCGTGGGCTCCCAGCGGCTTTGGCAGGTGAGGCAGCGATCGCCCTCGTCTCCCCGGGAAAAACAAACCATCCAGTGTGGGTGTGAGTCCACCCACCTGCACCGCTTGTTAGCCCCCCCTGTCTGACTGCTGCTGCTGCCGCCGCTCAGGGGCCACTTCACAGCCACAGGCGGATCACCACAGGCCCCCCCCCCCCCCCCCCCCCCCCCATCCCCCCAGCGCGGTGCCTCTTACTCATTAGCATGATAGGTTGTTCGTTACTGAGGCTGGAGGCGGTTAAGTGCAGAAATTAAGCAAAAAGAAAATGTATTTAAAAAAAATGATATGGTAACCACAAACAACGTCACAGTGCAGCCAGCCAAAATGGCAGCATGTGTTTGTGTTGTTCGAATTTTAAAAGTGGAGTACGAATGTATAAATATACCAACGGGATGATTTTCATCCGCTCGACTGAGAGGGGTCGCTCTGTCCACTGGGGAAAGTAGTGACAACACAACAGAGCTCCATGTTCAATGCATTCCCAATCCAAACAATACGAGACAACAACCCGCTCCCAACAGTAAAAAAAAGCTCAATGTACATGCCTGCACTCCTCTGTCACATCGGCTGATTTATAAAGAAGGCCACCAGTTGATATTATTACTTTATATTGTCATGAAATTCATATATCATGGCAATAAAACATAAAAATATCAAAGTAGCGACTGCTTTAAAAAAGAATCCTACCGGTTGATATTATTCAATTCGAGAATAATAATAGTTTGACAATAATCCGAACAATTCAACTGAATATATTTGTTACTAAAATAAAAGTTGATCCGAGGCGTCTACTTACAGTGTGACAATCCATGGCTCTCTACGAAACAAAAGACGTGTTGGATGTGGAGAGAAGCGGAACTAGAACGCCCGTGCTTTGCTTCCTACGTTCAACCAAGAATGCTCCCTTACATGAGTCTCAAGTGCAGTACAGATGCCTGACTGTATGCACACCAACACACACACACACACACACACACACACACACACACACACACACACACACACACACACACACACACACACACACACACACACACACACACACACACACACACACAGTGAGAGCGAGAGGGAGAGAGAGAGAAAGACAGAGAGAGACAGAGACAGAGGGGGAGGATTCGGAGGGAGGGATGGAGGGAGGGAAGGAGTGAGAGGGAGGGAGGTAGAGAGTTGGGAGGGAGGGAGGGAGGGGGAGGGGAGGGGAGGGAGGGGGGGAGAAATAGGAAGGAGTGCTGGAGAGAGGGATGGAGGGAAAGAGAATCGCTAAAAACATGACACCATGTGTTCAAACCTTTTAGTCACCCTTTTTTTTTTTCCAATATAGCAGCATTCACAAACATTTGCTGAACAGAGCTTGAATAAAACATTTGAAACTTAGTTGGACATATTTACATAATTCACATAATGATGATGATTTTGACTTTCCAGTGTGAACAGGCAAGGCATAAATTGAGGGGAAATTACCATTATTTTCCTAAAATTACAATTTACACGAGTATCTCACAAAAACAAAAACAAAAAAACTGTCAAAAGCAGCATCCTACATGTTCCTAATATTGCCAAGGTGAAAAATAATGAGCAGACTCAAAAAATACAAAATGCCATGGACACATGGTGGCACAGGAAAGCAGGTGTACGTGGCTCGCAGTGCCTGTCACCCCGACGTGTCATCATTTGATTAGAGAGGCAGAGTGTGCTAACTGCACTCTCCGTTCCTCTAATCCCAGCTGGTCCAGACGCCCACACTCCACTCTCCTCATCCCTCTCCTCGCCTCTCTCCACTTCCCTCTTTCCTCGCCACGGAGACAAGACATGGCGAAAAACATATCCATTGGTCTGAGTGATTTCCTGACATTTACTCTCATCTCTCGCCAGTGTTAGCCTCCGTTGCAACACGATGTTTGCTGTCTCAGAGGAGGGCTCGGGTCGTGTGTGTGCTTGTTGAATCTATCACGCTCTGTTTAACAAATTGATCCATTCCTGGGACTGTCTTCTCTCTGTTGGAACTGTATGGTGATGGGTGATATTGTAGAGGGAATTTCCATCATGCTGATACAAACAAGTAGTGAATTTTTAGGGGTTTCTGTCAACAAATGGATGCCTCTGTGTGTGGTCCTCAAAAAGAAAGCAAGAGAGTAGGTGATGGAAATGCGTAAATAACAATTGGACATGACGTGAAAAGTACTAAAGCTAGTGTAAATTGCATTTATTCAAATGTATATGGCTCTACCAGTCAGCAACAATCAATTACATGCATGGCATGTAACCAATAAATAACAAGCATTTTTTTTTGACACGCGTCAATTGGACACCACTGTTAAAAGCCACATCGCTGATGCAGATGCTGCCTAGCAACTATCAGGCCCACCATCTCCCATTAAGTTCCTGACGACATCGGGAGAGTGTGGGATGGTGAGGAGTTTCCATGGTAACATTCTTAGTACTCTTTTCACAACTCTCTCTCTCTCTCTCTCTCTCTCTCTCTCTCTCTGGGGCCAAGTAGTCAGTCCAGACAAATCAACAGGCCTAACTATGTCAGCAGCAGAAGACTTTAATGCCTTATTCACCTGAAAATTGTTCAATCAGTCCTTTATTGTGATGAATTACTTGTGAAAGTTATGCTCTGCGGAGGCGGAAGTGCTCCCTAGAGAATATTGAATTTTGCACCAGCAAGCCGATTTTTAACAATCAAGCAGCAACTGTTAAACCCCATTGAGTTTGCAAACAAATTTACAACAACGCAGATGCAGACACAGAAAAACTCACAAACATACACACACACACACACACACACACACACACACACACACACACACACACACACACACACACACACACACACACACACACACACACACACACACACACACACACATGCACACAAAAACTCAGACACACTCAGATACATTCAGACACATAACATAATTACACAGGTTCAAATATGCATTGTGTGTAGGGCAGATGCACAAACACATCCACACGTGCACACACACACAAATACACACGGACACACATGGAAAATGGACATTAAACTACATAAATTGAGGCTGTTTCGAGGCTGACTCTGTTGGATGACATTCAGCGTTACGAAAATGTAGGCCTTTATGTCATCGAGGAAATGCTATGCTATTTATGGATTGTTTTCAATCACCAGCCCCTGGAGACCAGTGAAGAGAAAGTAGAGATGTACTGTTGACCAGACTCGTCCTTGGCGGGGTCATGAATATAGGCTAACAGAGAAAGTCATGTGATCAGACTGAATCTCAACCAGAGACATGGCATGGCTCGTAACACTCTAGTTAAGATATGCGCACATATTTGAGTTTTTGTGATTTTGCCATGAGCACATTGTGCTCGTAGTTTTCCTATCTTCTAAGATACAAGGGTTAGGATTATACGTTACCTCTTCGTCAGACTATAATGTGAAACTGTGTCCAAATCAGTAAACATTTTGCTCTATTTAGGCATTGAACAACTTTATCATCGTCTATAGAAAGAGAGAAATCATCTGAAAAATACCATGTGGAATCAAGCCATAAATAAGTGAGGTTACCTTGTCCTCATCCTTGGTCCCCTGATCCACAACGTCATTCTCAGTCTCCGGCGGCCTTTGGTCCCCTTGGTAGACGTCATCATGTGTCCGACCTGCACCGAGGTGGAAGCTTTCTATGGACCCCTCCCCAACGCCATTGCTCCTTCCTTGTCCTTGTTCATCAATCACTACCTCTTCAGCCCGGTCTTCTGCCCCGCTGGTCCGCGGCATCACCACTGTGTCCTCTATCTCCTCCATAGTGTCCTCAGGCTGTGGCTCCACAGGTGCCAGAGCTATTTCCTTCATCTCCATCGGATTCTCCTCTACTGCCATCACCTCAGCCACTTCTTCCTGTCCTTTTTCCGGTTCGGATTCGTTCGATTTTATTCCAGCGTTAGCATCATCGAATTCAGAAGGAAGCCCCTCTTCCATCACGCTGAACTGTCCTTGTGCGTCGTCTATGACCCCTCGACTGATTTCTCGCTTCTCATCATCAATGGCGTCTTCTGGTGGATCGTCTGTCTCATTGGATGCGTTCAGTCTTTCAGGATCCTTATTGCCCCGGTTTTCAACTTCACTTGCGTCCGCGTTGTCTGTTTCATCATCGTTATCAAAATCAGTTTTTAGCTCAAGATTTGTCAAACCTGCAGTGGCCTTGCTTGATAAAATTGTTCCATCTAAATCTCCTTTGTAACCAATATTGCTCAAGGCTAGGTCACTTGTGTCCAACTTCAGGCTGATGTCTGCAGCCTCATTGTCGTCTATTTCCTCCCTTTCGGCCTTCACTTCCTTCTCTTGTCCCTCTGTTTCAGAGGTGGGCTCATCACTGTATTGTAAACCATCTTCCCCATGACCAGACCGAGCCCCAACGATGTCCTCATCCAACTGGCTCTCTGGTCGCTGCTCACTGTGTTCCAAGACCGAAGATCCGTCTTCTGTCTGACCTTCAGTCTCAACTATCTGGTGAACTTCGGGGACATCATCAAAGTTAATCTCAACTAAGGCCTCCTCCTGAGGAGCAGCATCAGTAGCTAACGTATTCTCAATTTCCTTCGTATGGTGACCAGCATTTCCTGTGGAAAGTACAAGTTCATGTGTTTCTAGAGGATGTGTCTCAATTAGTTCTTGGATCTCCAGTGTTTTCTTCTCCTGGGGTTCCATATCTTCTAGGGAAGGTGTTTGTGTTTGGTTTTGGGACAGCGGTAAGCCCCCAGGAAGGTCTTCCTCTTTGGTAGAAGGTGCATTAAGGTAATCATCGACCACATTTGCTTTGTCTGTCTGCTGAAGTTCCTCAGCACACACATCCACATCTGCTAGCCCAGAATATGGAAACTCCTGTCTAACATTTCCAGCATCAGCACTTTGGTCGATGTCCGATGTGTCTCTAATCTCGTCACCTGATAAATTGTTCTCTTGTTCTTGTATGGGTGGTTTTTCGCCGTGTTCAATTGTTTGTAACTCATCAGCGCACACATCTCTCATGGAATCGCCTCGGGATAATAACAAACTAGTGTTATCCAATTCAGACTGACTGATATCTTTGTCTGTCGAAAACTGGATGTCACTTTCTATCAATTCCTGATCAACTTTATCATATGCAGTGAAAAGCGTTTGTTCTTCATCCTCTTTTTCCCTGCCACAATCTTCACTGCTAACACCCGCAACTTGGAGTATGTCATCTGACTCTTCTGGTGAGAGCTCCTCTTCAGTTTTGACCTTCTCTACTGTTCCTCGATCATCACTCTCTTCTTGAACATATTCAGTGAAACCATCAGGGTGCCTTGTGTGGGGTGAGGCTACTTGAACACCTTCTTGATTTTCAGTTTTTGACCTTTCTCTGAAAATAAATATCAGACCAAAATAAGAGGCAAGTTATGCAAAGAGTTTAAATGTGTGCAAAATGTGTACTACTAAGATGTAATCATTGTACATAAAATTGCAAGCCTGTAGATGGTAACGTTCTGAAAATTATACAATTGAAGTCAAGGCTTTCTGTATTGATCTATTGATACTCTGCTCTTGACTTTCACTTCCAAATCCTTTCCTTCTTTTTAGTGACACTAGAAAATATTCTCTACCTTAAACTGCAAGCAGGGTTAGCTAGATTGCACTTTGGTGTACTAAAGAAGAAATGTTGTTACTGCTCCATTTTAGATTTAGATATAGCAAGTACATTTTTGATAAGTAATATTAAGTGATAATAAGAAATTAACAACAAACATTGGGTTGAATTAGTCTATCTTTAGAATTAATGTATATTCATCAATAATAATAAACAGGAAACCTCAACAGATATTTTATTATCATCTTCATTTTTTTCTATCTGCTCTCCTTCCACGTCCTTCTTCCCTTGTCCTCGCATTGATGGGGTACAGACGGTACAAGATACAACTCACTCAGTGTTGGATGTAACATCTGTTGCAGGTGGAATAGCCTAGAAAGGTACAAACATATTATTTTACATTAAAATCAAGTGAACTTCTTAGCAAAGCTACCTAAGGATTGTTATGCCCAGAAGAGTTTGGAGTTGTTCAGCATCAGGGTCAAAAGATAATATAACTAATCAGGGGCATTTTACCAATACAATTATATTAGGATGACCAGGGGCTTTCGTGCATCATCTAACCATTTCCCAGTATTTGCAAAGGGGCCCCAGATCTTTTTCATTGCAGTCATTAAAAATTGGTCTTTCATGAAACATAGAAAAAAAGATAGGCCTATTTCCCACACTGAATACAAATGCCCTTCAAATTATCCAATATGCCCCCAAAACGTATATTACAAAAAAATTCTAAATTCAAAGAAATGCGAATGATTATCCTACCCGTCAGGATGAAGAAAAATTTTCAAGGCCAACATTTACTCTAATTGAAGCAGTAATTAAAAATGTAATTGGTTTAGAGGCCTTATTTCAGGGTAAACTACAAAAAACTATTTAATTGAATTCCTGTTAATATGCTAATGTTATCACCATGTTAGAGTTAATTGTTGAAATTAAATCAAACCTTAAACGAATGGTTGTTGTAGAATCTGTCCTCGATTTTTGCCGCCCACTCAGCAGGGTCCAAGCCACTCTCTTAAAGTAATAATGAAAATAAAAATAAGTGTATACTCTTATTACCTGTGTAACTACAGTAGGTATGCAGTGACATTGCCTTCAGGGGCAAACACGTCCTTAATCAGAACATTAAACTGTAACGTTAGGTCAATTACCTTCTCTTTCTTTAAGAAGGCCTTCAAAGTAAAGAAGGGCATAAGTAGGGATGTCTTCAGGCTGGTTTCTCAACACTTCCCTCGCCAGCCCCTCCAGGATGGAGCCAAACCCACGAGGAACTCGTAGGTGTGTGTTGGAGAAAGGTACAGCCATCCTCTCTCAGACCACGTAGGGCTTCAGCAAGAATGAGTCATACAAATGTTTTGATGTCGTTATTTAACGTCTGGTAAATTCAAGTTAAATATGTATTTCCTTGGAAACAACAACTGGACAGCATGAGCATTTAAGTACATTATTTTGTTGTTTTACAAATTATGAATAGACTCAATGTTAACGTACCTTTTAAATCGCCTTAAACAACTGAGTAGCAGTGAGACACTAGAGAGCACGTCAACATGAGTTTTGTTTAGGATAGTTGCTATGCAACGAAACTAATGTACGGAGACCCAAGAGGTCCCCCTGCCCAAAGGAGAAACCCCAGACACAGTTGTTTCGTTTATTTTAATACACACTATTAAAAACCAACATGTACATAATTAGAATCAAGCATTTAAGTCAGGCATGGATTTAATACATTAAGTTTGTCCTAGCAGGCCATCTCAATCACGAATACGTAATAATCGCATACTCTGAGTTGGTGCTCAGTTTACGCGAGATTTCTCTCGGGATAACGTTGAGTCGGTCAGCAGAGCGCGAGATCTGCGGCAGGTGAGACGCAGGGAAGGGGCTCAGGTACGTCTCATCTCTCCAGCGCTGGACAGGGGAACACAGTGGATAGGAAAGTGACCATAGTGACCGTCGTGTGTAGCACACCAACTAAACTCAATAATGTATGACATCAAGCGCTCAGCCTCTTATAGGTCCATTAGCATAGGACCATTTCTCATGAAATTAAAAGTCTTCGACAAAACGTTACTGTTCAACTCGATGGGAAAACAATTCCTACACTTGCATACATATACTTTATGGAGACTGAGCTAATGGTTTTTACCTCTCTTTGGTCTTCGTGACTGCCGTAACATATCTGCGCGAGCTCTGGCGAGCTCGCCCCTCGGACAGTGATCACGATGTCAGCGTAAGCCACCTCGCTGTCGCTCTGGTCGTCTGGGTGAAAGGACAACAAGAGGCTTCTGAATGAGTCGTCTGTTTTACATTTCCCCACGTATCGTGAACGGTGACACAGTTGACACACCACGCGCCGCCACACGGTTGGAGGCCGTTGCTTTCTCACAGTGTTTGGACTACTGTGACCCTGCACAATATAGCACATAGCATCTACCATGGAAGCCCCATGAATATAGTGGTTGGGAATGTACAATTGTTAATTTCATGGAAAATGTCTTACCTCTAGCAGGTGATCGGTTGGCATGGGAACCTAGTGATATAGGCCGACTGGGAAAATAGTCATTTAATTATAAGATTTTAGTAGCCATAATATCTGACAAAAAGTGGATCATGTTTTTCACTTACTCCTTTACTGAATCAACAGGGCCGCCTGAAAAAAAAAAGTGATTCTGTTTTAGAAACATAACAGATTACTGGCTATATTACAGTTTATTATACAACAGTTAGTTCCGACCAAGTAATTTGATTGGACAAGAGGCATTCCATGAGTGCTGATATAGAGTATAACAGCACTGGGACTATACATGTATCTATCCGATTTGCAGGTTTTCTAATTAAGCAATATCACATTAGAGGGATTGCTGTTGTACTGAATTTCAGCACGACTGTAATTCGGTCGTAGGTACGAGGCCGTAGGCCGAGTGCTGAAGATAATCACTGCCATGCTCATATTCAGTAGGCCTACAACAACACAACCTCGAGTGTGATATTGCTTTTATGCAACAGTTCTACTAGCACCATGTATTATTATTTATTACGGTTAGGAGAACACCTGTAAAGCGTAGTAATACATGTATCGTTAAAAGTCCCAGTGCTGTTATACTTTATATCGGCACTCATGGAATGCCTCTTGTCAAATCAAATTAGCTATGCTGATATTCAGTACAACAACACAACCTCAAGTGTGATATTCCTTAATTATAGTACAAAGTATTAATGATATCAGCTTACCCTTCCTTTTATACTTTACTAAGAGGAAAAACCCTAACCCCACAAGGGCAATGCCAACAATTGCAATGGATCTTTGCAGAGTATTCATTCCAGCCACCTCCCCTGTTATAAATAAAAAATCCAATGTTACATCCAAATATTCATATTCATATCCTTGATTTACATCAAAATCATATCATATCACCTGAATCCTTTGGTTGGGTGGGAATTGAGGCTAAGAAAATTCATAACATATTAGCATCTTGTAAAATTGTGTGAAAAAGAATTGTCCTTATTATACTCAAAACTCACTTGTTATCATTTCAGTCCATTTGATTTCAGAGCTTGCCGTGTCAGAACCTGTGGTCCAACTGGGAATGTCTCTTCGGCCTGGAATTTGTCAGTTTTTTTCAGTACATATAAACTTTAACTCTGACCAGAAATTCATGTATAAAATCCCCTTTCTCCAATGATTTAAAAGATCCATATCATAATTCAGGATGTTAAAGAGGCATACCATGAATCTGCAGCTCCACCCTACGCTCTATTTGTCGCTTCAGCTCCGGGTGAGCTGTGTTCTCAGAGTAGCAGACTTGGATGGAGCCGACATCTTCGATAGAAATGTTTGGAAACTGTAGAGATACGGTGCAGACTTCATTCTGGGTGATTGTACCCAAACATCCTGCAGTGCCAGAGTCTTCTTCAGGACTCCAACAGCCACGGACAAACCCAGGGGAACAGTCGTATGTGCAGTTCAACGTTAATGGTTCTCCTACGGCAACCCTTATGGTGTCAAGGACTACCCCTGTTTTCTCACATTTGGTCAGATCTGCAATGAGATTAATAATGAGTATATGACATGAATATTATTGGTACATGTGGAAGCGTTATAGCATTATTGGACCATGAAATTTGACTAGTTTCAACAACACAGATGATGTTGTATCAAATGTCTTTTATACAAACTATTTTAGGTTTAAGCAATATTTAGATAACATATTGATTTGTAGAATATAAGCAGATACTTTACCTTGGCTCACCCAAAGAAGGAGCATTGTCATGTAAATTGAAAACCTCATTTCTTTTTTGTACAAACTTCTCCGGTTGAACTCTTTTCAGTCAAGATCTAGTTGTGGTGTCTTTATGATGACAGTTGTAGTGCCACTACCAGATACTGTACAGGGCTTTCGGCTTAGCATTCCTCACACCGTTGAACAAAGGAAGTGGTGAGCAACAGGATACATACAGTATGGGGGTAGAAAAACGGTTCATTTTCCATAGAGGGCACCTGGCTTATTTGAAATTGAAATATGTATTGGCAAAACAATATGTTTTTAACTCTATTTTTCTCCATATTCTTTTTATATTTATTGAAGTATTGTGTGTTTTATCAAAAAAAAGAGCGATGTGCCTTCTAAAAAAACGGATGTTTGAACGACTTGCAAAAGCATGCACTTGCAGCTCGCTAATGCACCTCACATCCCTTCATACCTAAAGAGAATGTTGCTGCCACACACACCACCACCCACAACAAGAACCCACGATCCGCAAAAAACAGCAACTGTAAAGACAAACATAAAAATACATCGTTTTCAAATGGTTATGTGTTCGCTGTTTAAAACCAACACAAATGTTACATGGACACACATAACCCCCAGTAATTTTAATCTGAAAGGTTGATTTTCCGCATGCATATCATGTATTATGAATAACAAGATAGAGTTGCAAAGAACACTGTTGCATACCATTACAGGGCTGCTAGATAACAAACTGGGGCCTCAGATGTCGGGCTCACATTTCACTTTCATTGACTAAGGGCCTCTCACTTTCAAACATCCCCCCGCACAGACCTGATGGAGCTGATCACACTGGTCCAAACTGGCTCTAGAGGAATGTAAGAAGCTAGGAAAGAGGAAAAAAATAGAAAGGGTACATGGGTAGCAAGGGTATATTTTCAACGCTATTGATAATGTGGACATGGAAAGTAATGCAACAGTTTGGTTTTAGAGCAATTTGGATGTTTTTGCTGCTGGCAGATTCGGCTGCTCTCATCTCAGGTAAGACGATGGATGATTTCGGGCATTCAGAAAATGGGTTTTCAATAGAATGGGTTAATCAAATAGAAATCATCAACATTCAAATTATTGCATCAAACGAGGAGAGGAAAAGAAAACGCATCACTTCAATTCAATTCAATTTAATTTTTGTTTTATAGCCCTTAATCACCATTCAATTCTCAAAGGGTTTAACAGATCAAATATCTTCGAATGCTGTTATAACTCACCCACTTTTATTCATTGTGTTTTAACCTGGATATGTTTATGAATACTTTGTGTAAGAACCCTTTGAAGGGAGCGCCGACCTGCCCATGCAGTTGGAGACGGACCTTGGCTGGTGCTCGGAGGGAACGTACGTCTCCTACCACGGCTGCTTGGAATGCACAACAGGCCACTTGTAAGTCCACACAGTCCTCTCTGACACGTTTGACCCAGCCCACACACTTATCTGAGTTATATGCTGACCATATGTCTGCGGCAGTGCATAAAAAACATTTATTTACTATAACGTGATCTTTAATTATCCAGTTGTCCTGGCAACGTGTCAGCACCTCACAAATGCCCACCGGGAACATTCAACTTCTACACAGGGAGGAGCAGCATTGGTGACTGCAAGGTGGACTAACTTAAAAGACTTAACATTTTTTATTTTTTTTTCAGCCTTGATAGGGTCTTTGTTCAAAGTGTCAACAGACATTTTTTCTAATGCTGATTACCAACTCTGTTGGATACACTCTAAAACACAGCACCATAATAATGTCTTTATTATTTAAAAACTGATCACACCGGCAAATACTAATCTTCATAATTGATTGACTAATTGGTACACCTAATTAAGTTGATAAATCGCATAAAACTTAATGCAAAAGTGTAAAACACAACATACTTAACTTTCATTTCCGATTACGAGTGCCGTTGAATACATGGTTGTTACACAATTGACACGACCGCATGATAACCACACTAAAGTCCATTTGCGCCTGCTGTGTGCTGTAGCCGTGTTCTCATGGCCTGATCAGCTCCGAGGACAGAGCGGACTGCAGGCCGTGTCCTGCTGGCTTCTCTTGTCACCCAGGCAACAGTACCCTGTCTGCCTGCCCTAAAGGACAGCATTCCCCAGAAGGGGTGGTTCTTTGTTTGGCCTGCCCCATAGGCTCTGTGTGCCCGTCTGGACACCCTCAGAAGGTAAGCGGCCCGCACTCAGTCAAACCGCACACCGATTTGGTGGGGATACTCGTGTTCTGTGATGACCGTGTACCCTGTGTGTTCTGTCAAGTGTGACCCGGGGGGGGAGCCCGACTCGGAGCAGACCGGTTGCGTCGACTGTCCCCCTGGCTTCTACTCCACGCCCTGCACCGTCCATTGTATCAAGTGCCCCTCTGGTAACCCCATCACATCCCAAGATCACCGGTCAACACATTCATTCATGAATCAAGACCAACACAAAATCTTTCTTTTGAAATAAAATAATCAAATAAATGGCTTATGGATAGATAAATATCCCATCACCGCCACTTCACCAAAAATATCTGAGATGGTCTTCCATACTGCTCCTATAGGAGCTCACTGCCCAGAGAATGGGACGTCGCAGCCTCTCCAATGTCCTCTGGGCCAGTCCTCCTCCCCTGGACAGGCCCTCTGCCACCGCTGTAATGACTCCTCCCCACAGTGTGGGGGCACTGCCGCGGCCCCGTCTACCTGGAGCAACACAGCCCAGCGGTCAGGCCAGGCCTTTGTCTGCCGCCCCGGAACATACAAAGACCCGAGAGGAGGGCCGGCATGTATGGTCTGCCCTTTAGGTGAGGAGGTTGTGTCGAGCCATACTCTAGAGCAGGGGTCTCAAACTCATCTTACCTGGGGGCCGCTGGAGGTAGAGTCTGGGTCAGGCTGGGCCACATCAAGTATTCCACAAGAAAAAAGTAGCACAAGAGACCCAATCTAAGTTAATGATCGAACTATAATTAGATCACGTTGGCTATGTAATCGCTGACAACAGGGGACATTTCATAGTGGTTAGTGGAAACCGGGACTTTTTTCTTAGCGTCCTTTGGCTTTTGTCGGGACTCAGGACTCGCAACTCAAAATTGGGTCTGTCACCCTGTCACAAGTGATAAAAAAGCGTGGCAAGCGACTCAGTAAAAATGTGCTTTTGACAACAACACGCGGGCCGCACTAACACTAAACTTTGATGTCAAGCAGGGGGCCACAAAGTATCAATTGGCCCCCGGGCCGCGAGTTTGAGACCCCTGCTCTAGAGGTTGTTTACTCCTAGTGCACAATACCACAGTTTGAAATAGAAAGGGTTCTAGCGCAAGCTGGCTGCCCTGCATCGCCCAGGTGGGCGCCTCACACAGGTGGTGGATGAGGTGTTTAACCCCCCCATACACATACATACACTCAGTATGCAAAGCACTTTGGTTGTCTTGAGAAGCGTTATTTAAATGCATTGATTTATTATATATTCCCCCCCCCCCCCCCCCCCCCCCAGGCCATTACTGTGCTGCGGGAGAAGCGGCCCCATGTCCAGGGGGGACTTACGGCCCCAAAGAGGGTATGGCGAGCCTGACAGACTGCCCAGCCTGCCCTGCAGGTAAACAGAGAATGAATCACCATCGTTACTTGAATACAAGTTTAAACCTTTTCCATCATTGCCTTTTGCAATATATCAACATGGGGGCGGTTGGCCAATAGCATACATTGTTCTTCTGTAATGTGATTGTGATTGTGCATGCTTTTCGGTGTGCAGTTCTGCTCTGGGCATCCACTGCAAAACCACTTCTGTGAAGAAGAAAAACGTAACCGAGAAATCAATGTGTGAACTGAGCTATTTATGACATCCTAAAAATAAAGTGCAACGCAGAGTAAAGGGTGTATCGTATTACAATGTATTATGTGTGTTTGTATACAACGTGTGTATTGGATTATGATTCTCTCGTCCATGAATAACTCTCCCTAGGCTTCTACTGCATGGAGGGCAGCACGGAGAGGCCCACCTCCCAGTTCCTGTGCCCACAGGGCTTTTACTGTGAAGAGGGCACCGCCACACCCCACGGGAGCCCTTGCCCGCCTGGCACGGCCGGGCAGCAACTGGGACAGACAAGTAGGGCAGCCTGCAAGAGATGTGGAGAAGGACGCTTCTGTCCCGCAGGTGAGGCAGGACAGCATGAGGTACAACGTTGACCACTGGAAGTGATGTCATGGAAGCCGCGGCGAAGCCAAAGTCGTTTTTTCCTATAAAAAGAGTCTAACCGCCAGTCGTGCTACTGTGGTGTGTGACGCATTTCATAGCATACAGGATGCCACTAAACGTAGGAGGGACCGGGGGAGGCATGTGTATTGATCTTTATAGGAGGAGGATTTGCGATGGTGGGAGCAATGGCCACAGTGGCCCAGCCGGTGTGAATTTATGTTATTTGCGGTAAGAACATCATTACGCCCATGCAGGCATCTGTGTCCTAATCGCAAAAAAACCCTGAATTTTAGGAAATAACCTGAGCAAAAAAATAAATAACTGGTTTCCTGTACCAGGATGTCTTTAGAATAAATTCAGATCATATAATACACCTGAACATGTTTATTTAGGGCATTGCACTACCTCTTCATGCTTCCTTTGTCATTCAAATGCCTCATGCATTCGTGTCAAAGTGTAAAAAAAGAAATGCATGTTTCTGATTCAGGGTCTGTTTCCTAAATAAAATCAGATCATATATTAATCATACATGGGTACATGATTATTTAGGGATTAGCTCTAATCTCCAGCTATTGCCCTCTAGATTCTATTTGTTTCAGTGTGAACAGTGTATTTGTGTGTGTGTTTGGGCGTTTGTGTGTGTTTGTGTGTGTGTGTTTGTCTCTGTGTGTGTGTATCTGTGTGTGTCTGTTCATGGCTCTGTTTTTGTTGGTATTTATTTTTGTGTTTGTATCTGTGTGTATGTGTGTGTTGTGTGTGTGTGTGTGTGCATGTGTGTGTGTGTGTGTGTGACAGGTTCAGTCACCCCTGGTCTGGCCTGTGCGAGAGGAAGATACTGCCCTGCCGGCACCCTAGAGGAGATGGTCTGTCCGCAGGGCACCTTCACGCCACACCAAGGGGCATTAAGTATAAATCACCTCGGCATTCATATAATCACATCATATCGTACTGTTTGAAAAAATAACAACCTTGACGCTAGTACTGCTAATGGCTAAATCAAGTAATAACCAAAATAATGCTACAATACAACTGCATAATTAGATTGAACACCAGAAAAATCCATTTAGTAGCTCCCGCGCCCAACTGAATACACAATGAATGGATAAACAAACAGGAGTTAATCCGCCACCCTGATACCTCCAGGCATAAAGGATTGTTTGAGATGCCCAGGGGGTTTCTACTGCCCAGAGGGAACCAGAGACCCCCTGCCGTGCCCCCCAGGGAGCTTCAACCCCCTGCAGGGCCAGGATGAGCTGACCGACTGCAGACCCTGCTACCCAGGCAAGGCCTGCACACAGGTCGCCCTCAAGGCCCCGGACGTGGCCTGCATGCAAGGGTAAACACCGCCTACGGACGCCAGACTCAACACCTCCTCCAGCAGTGGATATATTTATTGATTAACTCTGCAGAATCCCTCTTTCACAGCTTGAGCTAGCTTTGGTAGTTTGCATTGGCTTGCCTCTGTATATCTTCCACTCTCTCACAGAGTAAGTCTGTATAAGTGCTTTCTTTTCTCACCTGAATACCGATAGGTTTGTGTGTCCTCCCGGTTCATCCAAACCAAACGCGCTGACCAATGCCTGCCCTCCGGGGACTCTGAGCAACCGCACGGACCTCACAGACCGCTCGCAGTGTCAGCCGTGCCCGGCCAGATACGCCTGTCCCAGAGGTGCCCTTCATCCCCCTGGGGCCCATCTCACACCAATGACTTTGACTGGTTTTTCTGCGATGTTACTTGTTCCCCCTGACACCTCTGGTGATGCAAAAATGCTATAGTGCACTATAATATGAGTAAACTAAACTCACGATAGGTGTACTTTATTAATTCAGATGTGGAAAGCAGAAAGAACCAAACAGTATTCGGATTTAATAAGTGATCTGTCCTTTTTAACATTTGTAAAAAATAAAAATAACATATATATACATGTTATATATACAGTATAGATAGAAGACGAATATGCATATTTTAGAGATAATATTAAACATATATGAACATAGTGCACATACTTTGACATCCACAATCAAATTACATTTTTATGCACAAGTAAATAAGTGCAAAATATAATATAAATATATATATATATTGTTTCTACTGTATAGGCAACATATATATCGCTTATACAGTAGAAACAATACATAAATATGTTATATATATATTTATATGTAACATATATAATACACATCGCATCTCTAACTACTTACCTTCCTGGTCATTGGTCGTTTGGCCCACCAGGTACAGGAGGACTGCAGAGGCCTCCCGTGTCCTGCTTCGCGGGTCATTACTGCCCCGTTGGGACCATGTTCCCCACTCAGTACAAGTGTCCCGTGGGGACGTTGAGTGGGCGCAGTGGCCTGGAGACGGAGGCTGGATGTGGGCCATGTCTGCCTGGCTGGTACTGTCTGGCCGGCGCCGGCGCCCCCTCTGGCCGATGCAGCTCCGGCCACTACTGTCCTGAAGGTAACTGTCCCGAAGATAACTGTCCTGAACGTCACTGTCCTGACGGTCACTGTCCTGAAGATCACTCTCATGAAGGTAATTGTCCTGAAGATCACTGTCACGAAGGTCACTGTCCCGAAGGTCACTGTCCCGAAGGTCACTGTCCCGAAGGTAACTGTCATGAAGGTCACTGTCCTGAAGGTCACTGTCCTGAAGGTCACGTCCCGAAGGTCACTGTCCCGAAAGTAACTGTCCGGAAGGTAACTGTCCTGAAGGTCACTGTCCCGAAGGTAACTGTCCTGAAGGTCAATGTCCCGAAGGTCACTGTCATGAAGGTAACTGTCCTGAAGGTCACTGTCCTGAAGATCTGTGTCATGAAGGTCACTGTG
>NC_044063.1:17814202-17844202 GCF_902167405.1 Gadus morhua
CATCTGTGCGATGCGGGCTGGTTCTGTGGGCAGGAGGGTCTGTCCCACCCCCAGGGTCTCTGTGATCCTGGACACTTCTGCACCTCTGGAGCCGCCACCGCCTCCCCAGTACGACACAGACGACGATCGATAGATCCCTACTTACCATACATGTGCTAGAACTATCCACCCAGAGTGGTGTGAGCGTTAGTGTGAAGTTCTGACTTGTAACTATAGTTATAGCTATAACTATCTATCTATCTATATCTATCTATATCATCCTTCCTTTACTTCCGTTAACCATTGAGAAAGGATCAGTTTAACAATATTTAACGATATACAGGATAAAAGTCATACCACAAATACACAAAACTCACTCTTCTCACAGGTAGGCATGCCCTCTGGAGACGTGTGTCCCATGGGCCACTTCTGCCCAGGGGCAACCATGCACCCCCAGCAGCACCCGTGCCCGGTCGGGACCTGGGGCGATACTCTGGGAGCCCGGGACCTGTCCTCCTGCGTGCCTTGCCCTCCGGGACGGTACTGCAGCAGCAGCGGACTCAGCCGGCCGTCGGGGGACTGCCGCCCTGGTACTGCTGGAGAGGATCACAGGACTGAATGACCAGGGTCGAGGCTTCAGTCAGCTCTACAAAACGGCTTTTGTGTCAGATGACATTTGAATGTGTTACATGATATATTAGTCAAATATGAGATTCTGATAAGATTAGGCGGTCAATTAGTGACATGGTAATTCACTTTTAAAAGCATATTGATGCTTTTGAAATATTTAATCGCAGCGTTCTGAATGCGGTGTGTGTGTGATTGTTTTGTTTCGTAGGATACTACTGCACAGGAGGGGCGGAGTCCCCTGCCCCCTCTGACGGAGCCACAGGTCACAGATGTCCCGTTGGACACCGCTGTCCCGCGGGCTCCACTGCACCAGAACCCTGTCCAGACGGGACTCACTCCAACTCTACTGGTGGATCTCCAATTAATGAACCGCTCTGGTTAAAACTTGTTCCCTGTTTTAATCCTCTCTCTCTCTCTCTCATCTTGGTGTCCCTGATTTATTCTGTTCTATTAAACTTATTTTGTGTTCCCCGTTGGGATTTCTCAAAGACGTTCATTTTGATGTTTACTTATTTGGAATTTAATTTCCTGTTCCCGTTGGGTTGTTTTGCTTGCTCAGCACTCTGTAATGCTGTTTTGTACTAAAAAGTGCCCTATAAATTAAGTGGGATCTGTTTTTTAATTGTATGAATGTAACTTTTCTACTCCAGGCGCTGCAGTGTGTACACACTGCCCCCCGGGGACCTACTGTCTGTCTGGGGAAGCATTGCAGCCCTGCCCCGCTGGACATTACTGTCTGGGGGGCAGTGTGGAGGGCATTCTGCCATGCCCTCCCGGAACCTACAGCCCTCAACTGGGCCTCAGCCAGGTGGAGCAGTGCCTCATTTGTCCAGCAGGTGACAGTAATGGTCTACACATGTCTTGTGTTGAACGTTGAGATCAGAGCGAGAGCCCTGACTGTGTGTTTGTATTTTGTGTGCGTGTGTTTGTGTCTGTGTGCGTATAAGTGTGTGTCTGGGTGTGGGTGTGTGATTTATCATATTTTCTGTCTGTCTGTCTTCGTCTTGTTGTTTGGTCAGCCTGTATCCTGTCTGTCAGTTTGTCTTGTTAGCTTGCGTGTCAGTCTGTCTCTGGTTGCGGGTCTGTCTATGTGTCTTATAGCTCTTGTACCTCAAGTCCGTCTGGTGTGTCCGTTGGTTGCCCATCTGTCTGTATGCCTGTCTGCCTGTCTGTCTGCTTTTCTTTGCCAGCATTAGAAAGCGATAAGGCTGTAGATGGTTTTCTCCTATTTGAACTCTCTTCCGCAGGGAGGTTCTGTGACGACTGGGGTTTGTTTGAGCCCAGCGGTCTCTGTGCTGCTGGGTACTACTGCCTCGCAGGTACAATGCATAACAAAGATCAATTATATACCTGTATATCCTGCGCATCAGAGGACCTCTGGGTCCCTGCAAGGGTTCACTCAAGTGTGGAGAACAGCGCAGCGTCTCAGCACACGGACAAGCATCTCCATTCCCCGCTCACCGTGTGCGGTGTGTGTGGGAGATAGATCGTGAGTTCCCTCTAACATCGATTTTTTGCCTCAAGGGATAAACTTCCGGAACCCAGATGGAAACTTCAGCATTGGGGTGGGCGGGGCGTGTCCCCTGGGGATGTACTGCCCTGAGGGGACCGGGCGCCCCCTCCCGTGTCCCCGGGGAACCTACTCCCACAGGTTGGTTCCTGGGGCCCTGGGCTTAGGGGTCCAGTTCCCGCTTCACTTTTCCTGGCTAATGCTGGGTACACACTCTACACGATTTTTCATATTAAGAAAAACATACGAGAAAATACACCTCAAGATAGATTAAGATACATTGAACTGTTTTGGTGGTTTAGGATGACAAATCGGAGCTTTGCTGACCAGAGCGGGAGAAAGGGAAATCAGGCTCAGAATCGGGCCAATTATTTCTCAGTGTGTACCCAGCATAAGGACGATCCCGCTCACTGCAGTGGAAGACACTTGGGATAAAAGTGCCGTGTATACGCCTTTATCTCAGCGATGGGGTAATAGCAGGGGTGAACACAGGTGTAGCTCATGACATTAATTATAGGCACTGGCATGCCTACAGACCCGTAATTAACTAAATGAGCAACACCTGTTTTCCCCCCCTTACTATTCCCCCTCTATGATGATGGCCTAATAGTCCCCAAACGAAATATATGTACGTCCATGTATCCGGGCATGCGTCCGCATGTGGGTACTTGCCTGTGTGCGTGCATTTGTACGTGCATTTGGCCGTGTGTGTGTGTCAGAACATGTGTACATGTGTGTGTATGCATGTGTGACCTGGTATGCACGTGGGCGTGCGTGTATCACCACACGTGTACATGCGTCTGCACGCGTGTGGTTCTGTGTATGCGGCATGTGGCCGGGTGTGTATCAATACACGTGTACATGCGTGTGTGTGTGTGTGTGTGTGTGTGTGTGTGTGTGTGTGTGTGTGTTTGTGTGCAGGTTTCACCTGACAGAGCGGTCCGGCTGCGTCCCGTGTCCCGGGGGCCAGTACTGCGGGGCCGAGGGTCTGACGCGGCCGTCGGGCCCCTGCCGTGAGGGCTTCTTCTGCTCCGGGGGCGACACAACGCACACGGGTAGGGAGGATGAAGGGAAAGATTGTGTGTGTGTGTGTGTGTGTGTGTGTGTGTGTGTGTGTGTGTGTGTGTGTGTGTGTGTCTGTGTGTGTATGTGTGTGTGTGTGTGTGTGTGTGTGTGTGTGTGTGTGTGTGTTAATGAAGCCATGGTTGAGCGATGGAGCGAGAGGCAAAGGGGCCATAGGGGGCCGCACTGTCGACCAGCCGTCGCCAGGGACCTGGGGTTTGATCGGTCGGTATAGCAGTTTCGGGTTTCCTAATGTTAGGAGTGTGAGTGTGAGTGTGTGTGTGTGTGTGTGTATGTGTGTGTGTATGTGTGTGTGTGTGTGTGTGTGTGTGTGTGTGTGTGTGTGTGTGTGTGTGTGTGTGTGCGCGCATTGGTTTGCTCCCAACTCTGATGGACATGTTAAGTCAAGTTAATTGGAGGGCTAGAGTTGCCTGCGAAGCATGACTAATGAATGTAGGTGGTGCACTACACTGCCTCCATGCATACACACAAGCTTTTCATTTTGTCCTGCCCCTCTGCCGGTAAGACGGCTAAGAAGATGGAGTTTTTAGTTTTTTGTGCTTTTGTTCTTTTGTTCTTTTACAAAAGAAAATCAAAGTATACTGCATGAAAAGTTGATGTAGTACAGTTGACGTGCTTTTGCTTGGTGGAGTTGAACTGACTCGTCAACCTATCGTCAAGGCAACGCGGGCGCGATTGCTCTGCGGTTCAAGCCCAGGTCGCTAACTTTCTTAACGACCTTGTGAATGCATCAAAGCCGAATCAGATTCCACAGTGCTTCCCAAGTGATCCGGGGTTATTCTCAGGAGTGTAAAGGTGTCGAATTCTGGGTTTTGGTCTGCATGCTGTGTTCTGCATGTCAAAAGACAAAGCCAGTCAGTCCTCTATTGGTAGAAGGATCGTACAACAGGAAGTTCAACTATGAGCCCAAAACACAAGCCAACAGTAGCACTAGTAAGGTGGTATTGCACTCTCCGACAGGAGCTACTAGTACACCCTGAGTATCAGTATGTATTCTTTAGCACTCTCTTATAGGGGTTATTACATCATTGAGCATCAGTTTGCACTCTTTAGCACTCTCTAACAGGGGATATTACACCCTTGATTATAAAAATGCCCCCTCTAACATTCTCTAATAAGTGTTAATGCAACCCTGAGTATCCAAATTCACTCTCTAACACTCTCTAAGTAAGGGATAATCCCCGAGAGGCAGGGCAATAAACACTTTGATATCCCTGGCTCGTGGACGGTTTTCCTCTCGGGCAGTAACCGTCCACGAGTGGAGCATATCAAACTGTTTATTGCCCTGCCTTGAGGTGAATATCCCATTTATTCTACTGCTTGCTTGCCAACATAATAAAACAATTCAAATACTTTAATCATTATGCTTTTTCTTATTCGTATTGCATGCTTATTAAATGTATATACTATATATTCTGTTTGTGTTCATCTCCCTCCAAAAGTAGTCCCCTTTAATTGCGATCGATTCCTTCGACCGACACATTTTAGAAACTTTTTTATACAAGGTTTAATTTTACAATGGTTGTCATGTTTGAAATTTCTGTGATATAAAAAAATACGAGCGGCATATTGATCTACCATTTGATGACGCTGTGCTCAGTGAGCAGCAAGTACAAACGACAAGTCAGCGGGCAACCTGCCGGGTTAATGCCCTCCTCCCAGCCAATCAGAATCAAGCATTCTCAAACAAAGCAGAATAACAGGGGTTATTACACCCTTTTGTATTAGTAAGCACTCTTTAGCACTCTCTTACATGGTTATTACATCAATGAGTATAAGAATGCACTCTTTATCACTCTCACACAGGGGTTTTTACACTCCTGAGTATCAGAATGCCTCATCATGTTGCCATTGTTAAGTCCTCATCAGCGGTTATGTAAATATTTACTCTAGCTACAAGGCATTTTTGTGTATTTCAATTAAAATACTTGATGCATTTCAAAGGCAGGCGTAGGGGATGAGAGTTTGAATGAATATTTATGCGGCATAATCAGTATGTTATGAATAATCACTTGAGGATGAAAAGCATTGATTTATTTCGGGGGGATATGTTGAATAGCTGCTTAATTAGAGCACATCACACGCTTACTCACAATAAACACGTTCCCCTCACAGATCCTGTCATCTCCTTTTGCTGTGACATTCAACAAACCGAATCCTCCTCTGTCTCCCTCTCTCTCCCCCTCCAGGCACGGAAGAGGACGGAGGGCTCTGCCCGTCGGCCCACCACTGTCCCGGGGGCAGTGCTCGCCCCTTGCCCTGTCCCGCTGGGTCCTACACCAGCCTCAGGGGTCAGACCAGCTGCGCCCGCTGCCCAGCTGGTTACTTCTGTCCCGAGAAGACGGGGAACTTCACCTTGTACCCGTGCCCCCCAGGGTACTACTGCCCTGACGGTAACCCCCCCCCACCGCACACAGCACACACAGGGCTCTTAAAGGCCGCGGAAAGTTTCTGCTTTTGAAAGTGTGTAGTCATTGCCCCCTGCTAGCGTGATGTGATCGTCTAGCTTGGATTTCAACCGCGTACCTCAGGGTGGCGGTGATTCGAGGATCCAGATGGTGCTCTCTTAAAGCTCAAGATGTTTTTGTTTTCTGTACCTCTGGAATCTCTGTTTAATGTTAAACAACGTGACCGAGGGAACATTAAGCGCTGGATCGTTATTGTGTCGGTTATTTACGAGACGGACGGACCAAAGTGTAAATACCATACAAACATTCCTTTTTATTAAAGATCAAAATATACCACACTTATGATTCAAACCCAGTTGCTAACCAGAACGCGGGGGGTTCCCTGGCAGGCACCAGGCATGCTACCCAGTTTCCCTGCCCGCGCGGTTACTACAACCCAGAGGCCATGACCCAGAGCGTGGACAGCTGTCTGCCCTGCCCCCCCGGACACTACTGCGAGAAGGAGAGGCTCACCAAAGTCTCTGGGAAATGCAAGGGGGGTTCGTAGCAGCTCCGTCATTCCGTTTTTTCTCAAACCTGCCCTTTCGTTCGCCAGATGCTCAAACGTGTTCCACATTATGGTTTTGGCCCCCTGAGTAACCCTATGCATGCGTATTTGGAATGAGTTTTTTGGTTAATCTATGAATAAATTAAGAGGTATTATGTAAACCCAGTCAAGCGTAGGGAACGCCTGTAGGAATACGCAATTTTAAGGAACACAGATTAAGTATGATCCTCAGACTCTTGTATTTTTATTAACTCATTATCTTGACATTTGCCCTACTTATCCCTTTATCTAAAGTGTTTTTCCTCACACTGGCTTGTCTTCCTTGTTGCCCCCCCCCCCCCCCCCCCCCCCCCCCCAACGCGGCAGGCTGGTTCTGCGTGTCCGCGGCGTGGAACTCGCAGCCATTCGACCTGGACAACTACACCAACGCCAACTGCCTGTGCCCTGCCACCTCCACCGGGGGGCGCTGCCAGGAGGGCTTCTACTGCCCGTCCGGCAGCACTGAGCCTCTGCCCTGCCCGCCAGGGGCCTTCTGCAACGGCTCTGGTAGAAGGAAACAAACAGTGATCCATCGTCCAATCACATCACGCCCCCCCCTCCAAACAACAAACAAACCCACCAAGGGATGATCTATGAATGGATAATGCGTCCTCTGGCATGCGTTCTGATTGTGTCAATCTCAATTGTTGTCTGACGATTCCATTAATTATTTCAGAGGTGATGCATGTTTGATGCTTATTAGTAATGCAACAAAAAAACACCTTTCAGTTTTTATGTCAAAGCAGAGGATCTATTTGAAGGGCTGTATTGTGTCTTTGAAGCCGGTGCCAGCTACTTATCTAACTGTATTTGCCCCAGGCCTGGCGTTACCCCGGGGCCCCTGTGCCGCGGGGTTCTACTGTGTGGGTGGAGCCATTAAAGCCAAGCCGACTGACGGAGTGACGGGCAGTGTCTGTCCCCCGGGGACCTACTGTGGTGAGGGCCTGCGCTGGGGGCCCCTGAACATCAATTATCGGCTGTGTTATTGTATGGTCACGTTTATAGTTTCCAGAAAGCACACTGCAAGAGGGAAAAACTGGTTTGGTTCTCGGTAATTAAAGAGCCCCTGAGATAACTACCTTAAATTATGTACCACACGTACTCTGAAATACTCTTGGGGGTAGAGTTCCAAGCAAGCAGGATTAAAAAAAGTTTGGCTCTCATTTACTATATGTATCTTGGATGCCAGACACTGTGAAATAGATAAAGAAAACGTGTTATGCAATGCTGGCATTGATCGAAATTGTCCAACTAGTTTTCGAAGAGAAAAGATTAAAGCTTCCATCTGGTATCCAATGCATGCAAATCAATCTTACAATAGGGTAAATCGTCCTATAATTAAAAAAATTAATTAAACACGTTCGTCTGCAGTTGAAGGCTCAGGAGAACCAGAGCCCTGTCCGGCCGGTACCTTCTCCCCAGCGTCGGGCCTGGCTAGTGAGGCTGGCTGTCTGCCCTGTAGCGGCGGGCTTTACTGCCGAGAGCCAGGGCTCACCGCTCCCACCGCTCCCTGCAGTCAAGGTGACCTGACCCCATCCGCTGGTTGGCACATGAACTGCAAACGTTGTTCGAAAACGAAACACTGGGTTTTTTCACAGTTTCAACCGTTTTCAACTGGGTTTGCATGCGAGTTTTCTCACATCTTACGTAACTTTGGTTTCTGCTTAACTTATTGCTGGCACTATATGTTGGCATCGTGTTCTTCTGGCATCTATGCTAGACTTCTAACCATCCCGGATGGAGGGAGCCCTCTTCTTGGTTTCTTCTCAGTGTTTCTCGTCATGGATCCAGGGACATTTTTTTCCTTACCGCTTTCGAGGGCTTATGTTTAGAGGGCTTATGTTTAGAAGGCTTATGTTTAATGGGTTTCATATAAAGTGTGAATCTGCGAACCCCTTTTGCGACCCTAACTGAGATGAAGGGCCGGCTGAACTTGACTTGATGTGTTCAGGGTTCTGGTGCCCGCCTGGCCAGAGGCAGGCTATGGCCTTCCCCTGCCCCCGGGGTCACTACTGTCCCCAGGGCAGTGCAGCCCCACAGCCCTGCCCCTCAGGAAACTACCAGGATCTGGAGAAACAGGCCGGCTGTAAAGTCTGTCAGGCAGGTAGGAGCTACCGCTCAGAAGCCTATTTAGAATTCATTACATTATTTTATTCTGTTTGGAGTCACTTATTTTCCACTGAGTAGTTAAATAAAATAGATTTAATAAAATGTACTTTTCTGCTTTTTGAAGCCAATGTTTGTTTTCATTTATGGAAGCTTTGGAGCTCATGCAAGATAAATTGTCGGCATAAATATCTTGTATTTACTTACTTATTACTATTTACTTATTTAGCAGACAATTTTTATCCAAAGTGACTTACAGTGATTTCAGATGCATCATTTAGGAGCAGGTAGCGGGTTAGTTATCTTATTGTAGGATGCCATCAGGTAGGCTCTGGACATTGGGGATCGAACACAGTACCCTTTGGCCCTTGGAGTCGAACACCCCGGCCATATGACTATTCTTCCCCTGCCCATTACATGCCTGTTATGTTTTCTCGCATCAACTGAAATGCATCTGCCCCATGTCTCTGTCCCAGGCTACTACTGTGACCTGAGCCTGGGCCTGGCCAATGTCTCCGTGGTGAGGCCCTGCCCTAAAGGACATTACTGTCCAGCAGGAACCTCCTTCTCCACCCAGAACCCCTGTCCTATCGGCTCCTACAACCCCAGGGAGCGCACAGACAGTCCTGCAGGATGTCTGCCCTGCCCCCCTGGTCAGTACTGTCCTACCGTCGGACTGGCCATGCCCGCAGGTAAGACTGAGGATTACACTCTATTCTATTCTATTCTATTCTATTCTATTCTAAAATACCCTGCTCTGTTTTTTTCTGTTTCAGTTTTATTCAGATTCCTATGTTTTGTATTGATTTTCTGTAAGCAATCTAAAGAGTCCAGTTTGGAGGTTCTGGAGAATTAGATTAATTTGAATTAAGTTAAATGATTATATTGTGTTCGATTTCAGTGTTCTAATATCTTTTACAACATTCCTGTGTTTTCCTTGTTTTTTCCTATTCCACTGCATTTAAATGATGTTGTACTTCTATTCCAGTCTGCTCTGTTCTATTCCCATCCGTTCTATCCCCTCCCCTTCATTCCCACCGTGAGTCGGTGTGTGAGTCGGAGGCAGTGGCAGTGGCAGGCAGTCAGGGAATATAATTGTGCCTCAGAGTCGATAAGTGGCGCAGCCAATGACGTGCTGCTGTCACACCCCCCTCTGTTCAGGCCCGTGTCACGCGGGGTTCTGGTGCAGGAAGGGAGCCGTCACAGCCAGTCCCCTGGATGGAACCTCAGGGGTGCTGTGTCCCCCTGGCCAATACTGCTACGCAGGTCACTGGCTCTTACTCCCCCTGTAGCACACATGGATCAATACTGTTATGCTATAGAGATGACATTATAGCGGTATAATTACCCCCCCCCCCCCACAAACACACACACTTATACATCATTTTTATTGTTATTACTTTTCTTATTTTCTGGAACATTATTCTGTATAATGGTTGAAATCAATGGAATGACAAATACTGGAGTATAACATTATATTACAATCATTATTCATGTAACTTGCATTAGAAACAACACAAAGCGGATTGAAATTGGAGCAGAGAATTTGTCAGTTGGGTTGACTCTCTTCTCCATTTCTCACTCCGATGTGCTGTGGAAAAGTGCCCAGTTCCTCCACTCTGGTTTCACTCTTAACAAGTGCTGTAACACATTGACCCGCCATCAATTAAATATTCAGACCCTCATTAGATTCTGATCCCATTTCTTTTTGCCTCTGTGCAAGTGAAAATAAATAAAGAAAGAAGGAAAGAACGAAAGAAAGAGAGACGGAGAGACTAGTTCTCCAGCATTACCATTCCATTGGCAACCCCTCTTAGGCACAGCCTATCCTTCCACCATCCATAATTAATGCGTCACCCGCAGCCCTCTTGTACCCTGGTTTACATAAATCTAAGTGTATGTTGCTGCTTGTGTCTTTGCTCCAGGCACCCCGGCTCCGGTGGCTTGCCCCGCAGGCAGCTGGTCCAACAGCTCAGGAGTGCGTAGCCAAGGCGACTGCAGACCTTGTCCTGCGGGGTACTATTGCAATTCCGCCGGCCTCACCGGACCCACGGGACTCTGCGGCGGCGGGTACAGCAGCGCATAGCGTGCACGCACAATACTAATAGTGGAAGTGGTGAACAGAAGCTTTAAGACCGACTCCTTCTCCCGGGAGTTCTGTTCTGCATGTTGTGTGCGTTGTAGAGTTTGGTCTCGTTAACGCTTGCCTTACTTAGAATAGTTTCTAGTTATTTTCTAGTAGCTATGTTACAACTCTGCAGACTGTTAAAAAAACGATTATAACGTAAATAATACTCTTATTATTTACTTCTTGGCCATTTTATTCAAAGCGACTAACCTGAAATTCTTAGTAATTATTAGTCTCTTATTTGAGACTGAGACTAGAATGGCCTCCATAACCTTAAGGTGTACCTCAAACCCACCAAGCCAGTCATCCTCATCATCATCATCCTCATCCTCCTCCTTCTCATCATCACCTTCCTCACGCCCGCCCATGTAGGTATTTCTGCGCTGAGGGAGCCGTCACATCCACTCCTGCAGATGGCGCTAGAGGCGGCTCCTGTCCCCTCGGCCATTACTGCCCTGCTGGGGCGGGACGTCCTGTACCCTGCACCCCCGGGACGTACGTGGCCGCGACGCACGCCACCGAGTGCCAGCCCTGCGACCCGGGATGGTACTGCTCCTCAGGCTCCCAGCAGCTCTGTCCTGCAGGTCGGTCCATGAACCCCATCCTCAATAAAAAAGCGCAAGCCAAACCAAATGCATGCTGGGTAATACAGACACATGGTTCACACGCCTTCGTACGTGTCGTGGGTGGCACCTTAGTTATGCGAAATCGTGTTCTGCATGTGTGTGTGTGTCCACACAAGCACAGCATAGCGTGTGTCATACTTACTGCATCTCAAACTACACCACCCTCACAGACCCCGTGCCCCCACCCCCCCCCTCCACGTAAGCGCCTCTAAGACTCTGACCCAGACCCAATAAGTGGAGTGAAGATGGCTGAATGAAGGGCAACCTGATGGGAGGATGTCTTTTATCTCTAATAACTTCCTGCACTAGTTTATTTATTCATGGCTGTGCACCCTCTCCCCCCCTTGCTCCCCCCCCCCCCTACTCCGACAGGCTTTTACTGCCCCGCGGGATGGGGCCACGACCCGCGGAGCTGTCCCGAAGGCACTTACAGCGGAGAGCCGGGACTGCGGTCCCTCTCTCAGTGCAGGCCGTGCGACGGAGGTCATTACTGCTCGTCCGCGAATAGCAGCCGCGTCAGCGGGCGCTGCCACGGGGGATATTACTGCACCCAGGGGAACACGTCGCCCACCCCTCTCTCACGGGACCCAGGTGTGCTATACCGAGCGGGGATGCAACATCCTCTGTGTGCTCTACTTTGCCCCGTGTGAAGTGGATGAAGTGCTTGTGCAGGGATACACAGACTCATTATGGGCTCTCAGTCTAGGCCGGGCATTTTGCAGGGACGTCATTACTGAGTTTATGTGGTTTTTTTTCCCATTAAGGAGAGGGAGGGCCCTGTCCACCTGGTTTCTACTGCCCAAGAGCATCGGTCCAGCCTCTGCCATGTCCGACCGGAACCTTCTCCAACCGCTCCAAACTAGTGGACCAGGTAGCGACGGACTTCAACTTTTCCTCAAACTGATTTATTTGTGTTGATGCGGTGAAGTGGAAAGTCTTTGTACGCTGACTCGTCTTTACTCACTGCCTTCCGCCTGCTTGTCTGACTCAATAACAATAGAAAATGAATCAATATCTAGACCTAAGCCGCACACTTAAAGCTATTTCCCATTTTGACCTCTCTCAGTGTCCGTCTTTCTTCGTGTCTGTCTGTCTCTTTATGTCCGTCTGCCTGTCTGTATGCCTCTCTCTATCTATCTATTTATCGTTCTTTCTATTCATCTTCCCTCCCGTCTATCCATCCTTTCTCTGTGTGTGTGTGTGTGTGTGTGTTGTTCACCCATGCCCTCTCTCAGGAGGCGTGCCGGCTGTGTCCAGCGGGTCTGTATTGTGACAGAGAGGCTCTCGTGGTGCCTGCCGGAGAGTGCAGGCAGGGCTTCTATTGCGTGTTGGGATCGGAGCGGCCTGACCCTCCCTCCAGGGACGCCAGGGGCGGACCCTGCCCCAGAGGTAGGCCCCTCTCCAGCCCCCCGGGCGAGGAAGACTGATGTATAGAAATAGTCCTATTGCCAGGGAATGGCTTTCGTAATGGAAAACAAGGGAATGAAAGGAGTCCGGAATACACTTTAGGGATAACAAGTATGAAAGTCTACAGCCTCCGTTGAATCTACTTCCCCAGGATGGTACTCAGAGCACCCTTTCAGTTAACAATGGAAACAAGCAGCTGTGCACTTCATGATGGTAATCAAAGGCTGTCCCTTGTGTCTGCTGGCTTTGTGTGTGGGTGTCTGCTGTGTGTGTGTGTGTGTGTGCGTGTGTGTGTGTGTGTGTGTGTGTGTGTGTGTGTGTGTGTGTGTGTGTGTGTGTGTGTGTGTGTGTGTGTGTGAGTGTGTGTGTGTGCGTGTGTGTGTTGCACTCGCAATGTTACGTGTCTGTGTGTGTGAGTATGAGTATATGTGCGTGTGTGTGTGTGTGAGCCTTGTGTCTATGCAGTGTTTGTGTCTATGTAACTGCGTGCGTCTCCTAGCCGTCTGCCCCTCTCACCCCCGGCCCTGCGTCACCAGGTTATTTTTGTTCCGAGGGCTCGCCGGAGCCTCGGCGCTGTCCGCGGGGAACCGTCAGCGAGGAGGAGGGCGGGGCCAGCTGCAGTCCCTGTCCCCACGGGTAACCTCTCCGCTGGGCTGCACGCACTCTGCAAACTCTGCAACATACACCCTTAATTATACATATATATATATATATATATATATATAGACCATATGCCCACGCTGACGCTGAAGTGATGTACCGGGTGTGTAGAGTGAGTTTGCCGAAGGACTCAAGAACCTTGACTTTGTGACCCGCCTACTTTAGTTTGTCTTCACTTTTTGAATGCCTGTTTTCAAGCCTCCCCCCCCCCCTCACCTCCCCTACACACAAACACACACACACACACACTTGCACACACACAAGCACGCAAGGGCAAGGAAAAGATCGATAGACTTTCTGCAACCGATGCTGGGATTCAATTGCATCCCATTTTGTTTTGTCTGGCCTAGGTTCTACTGTCCACACGGTAATGACTCCCTGTCAGAGCGCTACGAGTGTCCCGCGGGACATTACTGCCCGGGGGGTACGTGGTCCGGACACCAGTACCCATGCCCGGCCGGCTCCATCAACCCTCGCCGCGGGACGGCCCGCCCACAGGAGTGCACTCCCTGCCCGCCAGGTCACACGCCTCAACTTTCCCCTTTTAATGATACAGTAGGGCACTGGAGAATAATTAGCATGCCGGGATGCTTAAAGATTATTCCCCACCCATGGAGCCTATCCAGGCATGCGGTGGTCGATGAGGACCCTTGGCTCTGATTGGGATTGTTGGTACAGCTGGGGCACTTGAATACGGCTTGGAAGGGGTACACAGCAAGGGATGATTGCCCAAAGTCAATCGATACCCGCGGAGTGGCGGATGTGCAAGGAGACACAGAAACACTTAATCCTGCTTTTCTTCCCTCCGGCTGGAAACTAATTCCAAGACTACAATGGGCGTTTTTTTGTAGCATTCAATCAAACTCTCTTCCTTTTCTCTCTCTCTCTCCTCTTCCTCATCCCTCCCAACCAGGTTTGTTTTGCCGCGCCCCGGGGCAGAGCGCAGCGTCCGACCAGTGCTCTGCCGGGTACTACTGCGTCTCCGGGGCCAGCTCCCCTACACCGGAGGACGGGGGCCTGACGGGCCACACGTGCCCTGAAGGTCACTACTGCCCCCGGGGCTCCGGGGCCCCTCTGCCCTGTCCGCAGGGACACTACAGCGCCGCCGCCGGGAACACCGGGCTCTCCGACTGCCTGCCCTGCCCCGCCGGTGGGTTGGAGTGCACCGGGAGTGTGTGGGGACGTCTGCCGCGGTCAGAGTCCAAGCCGAGCCGCTGTGTTCCACGTGTGTGTCTGATGACGGAGGCTTTGCGCCTTTTCCCCCCCTGCAGGCTTCCTGTGCGCCAGCAGAGGCCTCTCTTCTCCTTCCGATGGCTGCCCGGCAGGAGCCTACTGTCCCCGGCCCGGGAACGCAAGCCTGCAGCTCGGGCAAATCAGCTGCTCTCCGGGGTACAGGTGTCCACCGGGCGGCGCGAGCCCCACGCCCTGCCTGCCCGGGACCTACCAGAGCCTGCCAGGGCAGGTAAGAGGGAGCGGTGGTTGGTTTGTTGGTGGGTTGGTTTTAGGCGTTAGGCACAGGCGCAACTTTGGATGCCTCCCTGGTTGCCTGCACAGTGGCAGGAATGGACTTTTATTTTATAAAGCCCAAATCCTAATTAGTTTTTCTTTTATTTGACGAGCCACTGGAGCAGCTCTTAATAGCGTGCATATGATCTCATCGCTTAATTTAATAAAATGGGAAACTGCCAAGTAGAAAATTACAGCGATGGTTAGTCACCTACTTCCTCCTCCCTTATGCCTAACCATATATGCATTAGTGGAATGTTAACAGCCAGGGCAAAGCTGCTGCTACTGCATATTGTCCAACTCATTTATATCTTTCAGACCCCCATCATGCAGATTTATATTCTTTAGCTGGGCTCACACTCTCTCACCAATTCAGTCATCCATCCATCTGCGTTCCCTGCAGGCCGAGTGTAGTGAGTGTCCAGCCGGTTCCTACTGTCCCGGGTCGGTGGATGAGGTGACAGGAGACATGTCGGGAACACACACACCTCTGCCGTGTCCCAAAGGACACTACTGCCCACCAGGTGAGTCTGACCAGACTAGAGCAGACAGGTGATATACTGCATAACGGCAGATGCATTACAGCTCACGGTGCCCTCTGGGAACAACTCTTGATTTAATCATTCCTCATATATCTCCCATCTCTTTGCATTCAGTCCTAGTAGAAAGCACCAGACAATGTGTTTTATGTGTTGACACCCGCCCTTGTCTGTAGTCAATGCGTGTTCAGCCCGCTACGCCACATGAAAGACAAAAGGGCAGACAACAAGGCTGCGACCATCGAACAAAACAAACAGACCCGGAGCGTGGGGGTTCGTTCGTCTTGTTTTGGACCATCTGTAGGCCTGATGGATGGACATTGGTCCACAGGAGCGCCGTCTGGTGTGGCCTTCCCGTGTCCAGCTGGCAGCTTCAACGTGAGGACGGGGGTGTCCAGCAGGGGGGGCTGTGAGCCTTGCCCCCCAGGGAAGTACTGCAGTGCCGCCGGGCTGGCTGCCCCCACCGGGCTCTGCTCCCCCGGGTGAGCCGGGAGTCCAGCCACGTAGCGGCACCGCACGGCGTCTACGCACGGCCCATTTTTAAAATTGCATCCTGCGTCCTCTCTGACACTGTTTTATCGGTCTTCCTTGCTTATGGCTTCCTTCGCCTGCGTCTTATCTCTCTCGTTCTCTTTCCTTTGCTCTGCGTGTGCCCTCATTCTCATTTCTCTCTGTCATTATCTCTCTCGCTCTCTCTCTCTCTCTCTCTCTCTCTCTCTCTCTCTCTCTCTCTCTCTCTCTCTCTCTCTCCCTCTCGCTCTCCCCCCCCTCTCTCTCTCTCCCGCCTCTCTCGCTCTCTCTCACTCTCTCTCTCTCCCCCTCTCTCTCTCTCTCCCCCTTTCTCCCCCTCTCGCCCCCTCTCTCCCCCCCCCTCTCTCGCCCTCTCTCACTCCCTCTCTCTCCCCCTCTCTCTCCCCCCCCCCCTCTCTCGCCCTCTCTCACTCCCTCTCTCTCCCCCTCTCGCTCCCTCTCCCCCCCTCTCTCCCCCCCTCTCTCCCCCTCTCTCTCCCTCTCCCCCTCTCCCCCTCTCTCCCCCTCTCTCCCCCCCCCCCTCTCTCGCCCTCTCTCACTCCCCCTCTCCCCCCCTCTCCCCCCCTCCCCCCGTCTCCCCCTCTCTCCCCCCCTCTCTCTGTATCTGTCCCCCTGAGGAGTGCGTTCTCTCCTCAGTTACCTCTGTATCCAGGCGTCGGTGACTCCACAACCGGGCGGCGGCCCAACGGGGGGGCGCTGCTCCCGTGGCTCCTTCTGCTCGGCGGGGGCCCGAGACATGGCGCCGTGTCCCCCTGGCACGTTCAGCCCCCTGGAAGGTAACATGAAGCTGGGATGCAACGACTATGCATGTTAGAAGGTTCCGCTCCAATCCCATCAAAGGGTGGGGTAACCGTCACATGTTTGTCGATTCATACCGTGCCACAGACCTGCATAAAGTTTCCCCCTTCCAACAGACACTATAGTTCAGACACAACCTCGTCTTGTTCATCGTCCGTTCCCAGGGGCGACGTCTGTGGCAGCCTGTCAGCCGTGCTGGCCCGGGCACTACTGCGCGGGGGTGGGCCTGTCCCGCCCCTCCGGGCCCTGTGATCCCGGCTTCTTCTGCTCGCAGGGATCCACAACCCCAGCGCCCCGGGGTAACACTACAGGGCACCGGGGTGAGCCAGCAGAAGTATTCTGTACCGTCAGCTCCCGCTTTGTAATTCTTTTCATTCGCAGACTCCACTGATCCCTAATGGACTCCTGCAACTCCCGTGACTCCATATCGACAACAAAGCCAAGAAACATACAATCAGCTTTTTTTTTTTGCATTGCTGACAATTTTTGTTTTTTTCTGTTATGTTCCGTTCAGCCGTGCCGGGCATTTCTATCGAACAAATCTCTGAGTGATGGTCGCAGCGGTCTTTTCTTATCGGGAATGAAAGCCGGTGGCCCTGGCCTTTCAGCCCGCGAGCTAATCTAATAAGCAATGACATACAATAAAGGTCCATTGTTTCCGTTACAGGAAATACCACATCTCCCTCCCGTCCCCTGGGCAATGCCACCACGGGTCATCTCCACGGAGACGTCTGTCCAGTGGGCCACTACTGTCCCAACGGGACTGCAGTCCCGCACCCCTGTCCCCCAGGTGGGTTATCTATTATCAGCCCGGTGGTAAGATATCCATAGAAGGACTCTGCCATATCGCCATGGGCACAGATCCCGGGGGGGTTGGGGGGGCGGAGCTACGTGTACCCACCCAACGTCGATTATTTATATTTCGATGTCATTGAAAGTATATATTTAATAGAAGCATAAATGCAACACATCTTAAAGGTTTGCATCCTGCATAGTGGTGAAACCGTTGCCTACTTTCAGAGAATTCATGGTGCTGCATTTGTGGATGTGTTGATCTGTAAAATAGGTGAATATGGATAGTGATAGCCTTAAGTGATTTATTATTTTAGCTACCATTAATGGCTGTGTGCCTGCTACAGCAGATCACTTGAGATACGTTGGTGATATTATTGATGTGTCCCCAAAAGAGAATACAGATCTCATTTATAATGAGATCTGTGTCCTTGCAACATAACATGTGCTACTGTATCGTCGTGAGGAGGCCATATTGCCTTATTTTGTTCAAGGTTTTATTCTATGTACTGTCTAGAGTTGTTCTTCGTAGCCTTTCTAAGGAACTACAATTTATGAATGAAATCCTCCCGAAGGTGCACTGTGCTCTGGCTATATCCGGAACTCAGACCAAAGTTGTAAAACCTAAAGGAGCACAGTAAAAACATCAACCTTAAAAGCTAGCTAATAACCCCCTAATAGCTAGGTACTTAACAGAGCGAATAATGTAGTCACGGAATCAAAACATACCTAACGTTAACTGACATTTAGGTGCACACGTGTGTGTCTGTGTGTGTGTTTTTCTGAACATGTGTCTATGTGCGTACGTAGGTATGTGTGTGTATGTGTGTGCGACTGATGGAGAGAAAGTGGGGGACGAAGGAGAGTGTGAACACGCTGTCCTGGTTCATCAAGGCTTTCCTCGCCTAACAGGAACCTTCCAGGGCCGGTCTGGGGCTGCGTCTCTGGGCGCCTGTACACCCTGCCCCCCTGGGTCCTACTGCCCCTCCTGGGCTCAGGCCTCCGTCCAGCACCTCTGTCCCCAGGGATGGTTCTGTCCACTGGGCTCATTGTCTGACCATCCTCCAGGTGCACACAAACATGCATGCACGTACGCGCACACATGCACCCACATACACACACACCCACACACATGTACACATACGTACACACACACCCACACATACACCTATACACATACGTACACACACACACACACACACACACACACACACACACACACACACACATATTTATGCACACATACGTACGCACGTACGTACGTACACACACACACACACACAGACACACACACACACACACACATACACATTTGGACACACACACGCGTACCCACACACACAAACAATCGTATACATTCACGTATGAATGCACACACGCACAAACACACAGACACACACACACAAACAGACACAGTTCATTGGTGCTCATCTCATTTCAAATCAATGGCCATACACAATGTTTATTTGCAGTAAATCGACTTCTATCAATAAGGTGTTGCGGTACCGTCGGCCGATGGACAACAAAGGCAACCTTGTCGGCTGCGGGGTCAGCTGATGTCACGTGTCATCATTTTTATAGCAATTGCCGACACAGAGACGAGCCAACCACGAGCTGTTGGTTGTGCTAGCCTGTGTCACAGATTGAGATTGTGCTGTGGCCCATGAGTGCATGCTTTATGGTTTCATCTGCTAAATCACCCGATATAAATAAATATACAGTGAATAAGAATGAAAGAGTGCAGTGAGCAGTGTAAAACCAGAGATTCTGCTGTGACCTAGGTTTATATTTCAGCGTCTGTTCTAATCTAATGCCTAATCGTGATACCTTACGTATATATCTTATCTTATTAGGTACTTCCAAGGGGAATATATTGTTTGAAATCTGCTTTTTTTGTTTAAACCTTCAACCGTGGAGTAACTACTCTCTCTACCCACCAAAGGCGTTCGTCTGATCGTAAACTACAAACCATGGCGAGGTTTATTGCATCAAAGCGCCACTCCCACCTCTTCCTAATTTCCCGGCTGCGTCGAGATTCTTTGAAATACTACTTCCTCCATTTCCCCCCCCCACGACCGATCATGGGAGACGACGCTATGTTTAACGAAGCATGAAATGGCCCACGCACCATTAATAGTCTTCAGCTCCTTTCCAATTTGTCGTCAAAGACGAGCACCTGGTGCCCTGCAGGGGGAGCTGCCTCTTTCTTACTCCTCCAACGACGCCCCTTTGACCGCCCTTATTATCCATCAACTCCCATAGTTGCCTTCTAGTCTACCTCTATAGGACTTTATATACATGTCTATATACAGGTATGGCCTGTATATAGACATTGTTGATGTACTGTATGTATCTGTCATTATGTCTATCCCGTTATCCCTTTATCTATCCCTCTCTATCTGCCTCTCTGTCTGCTTCTCTGTCTGTATGCCTCTCTGTCTGTCTCTCCATCTCAATCACTAAATCACTATCTCTGTCTCTGTCTGTCTCTCTCTGTGTCTGTCTCCCTCTCTCTTTTCAATCACTTCACTGGGTCTATAATGGTGGGGATGGGTGTGTCTGACACACTGATGTGTGTGTGTGTGTGTGTGTGTGTGTGTGTGTGTGTCTGTGTGTGTGTGTGTGTGTGTGTGTGTGTGTGTGTGTGTGTGTGTGTGTGTGTGTGTGTGTGCGTGCGTGTGGTACAGATTGCCAGTGCCCACCGGGCCATGCATGTCCACCTGGAAGTGCTGAGCCGGCGGTCTGCAGCCCTGGAACATTCCAGGCCTCCGCTGGGCAGTCGACTTGTGTAGCCTGCCCACCAGGTGACCAGCCAACCCACACACAAGGTTCTAGGAAGGATGGGGGAGGTGTTATCCCTATGGTAACGGCTCACTCCAACACCGTGCTAATTGGTTTTTAGCGAGTAGCCTACGCGTCGTTGAGTTTAACCGCTCGGTACAATGAACATTGTTGTATATAAAACGCGGCGCACACACCGCGGCGTTATCCTACACGTGTCAGAAAGGCTTAAGCCTGTCTCGGAGTGAGGCGAATCCATAAACAGCTGACCAGACAGAGCTCCTCACGTCCACACGTCCACACGTCCACACGTCCACACGTCCACACGCACCACATAGTGTAGCATACCCTCTCAGTGTTGGTGTCGGCTCTGCATTATGTCAGGGTGCCTTTAAAAAGGCACCCTGACATTATGAAAAGAATGGGACCTGACTGTTGGGAAGGGGGCA
This sequence comes from Gadus morhua, assembly GCF_902167405.1. Classification (NCBI taxonomy): domain Eukaryota; kingdom Metazoa; phylum Chordata; class Actinopteri; order Gadiformes; family Gadidae; genus Gadus; species Gadus morhua. Next base: position 17,834,722 of record NC_044063.1, read on the forward strand.
AAACAGTTCATAAACTGTTTGGCGGGAACTGGCAAAAGCAATACAACAACAAAACAACAAAGCTATTTTCTAAATGACGCTATTATTTTTGTAACAGAGACAAAATGGCAGAGACTCCTATGTCCAAGACCATAGAAGACCAACACAATATGATTTTGAGTCCACTGGCACTTTAACGAGAGATGCCAAACCCAGGCTTTTTTGTGGGGGGAATTGACTGGAATTTAAATTGCCTGCTCTAGGTTTCTACTGTATGGAGGGTGCGTGGCTTCCTACTCCATGCCCCCCAGGCAGTGTGGGTCCATTACCTAATCAGACAGCCCCTGGTGACTGCTCCCTCTGCCCCTCCGGCTCCTTCTGCAACAGCGGCGGTCTGACCCAGCCGTCTGGACCCTGCAGCCCAGGTTTCAATCTCCGATCTCATTATGTTGGGGTGAACAGTGGGAGAAGCTATCATTTTGTTTCGTGTGCTGCAGCCCCCTTGGAACTAAAAATAGACGGGGCTGTATTAGCTTAGCTTTTTCTTCAATATCCTTGGCCCACCATTACGCCGGTACGTAACGTATAAATAGCAACTTAACCTTTTCGTGTTTCCAACCTTCTTTTTCTAGGTCATTTCTGTACTCAGGGAGCCAGCGAAGCTTCCCCTGTCTCCCAGCCTTACGGAGATCTGTGTCCAAAGGGTCACTTCTGTCCTGAGGGAAGCGCCTCTCCCAAGCCCTGCCCCATGGGCAGCTACCTCCGCCAGACCGGGGCCTCCTCCCCCACCCACTGTCTCCCCTGTCCCCCGGGGGAGTACTGCCTCGTTGCTGGAGCTCCCAAGCCCACAGGTTGACCGGAGAAACCCAACGTTCACCAGCTATTTCAATCAAACATACACAGAGAGACACACAGTATTTCCTCTCGAAGCCCAAAGGACACACAGCAGGGATTTTGGTTCATATTTACAGTCGCACCATAAAACATTTATAGAATCATAACTTTTTATCCAAGCGAAACACGGCTAGCGTGAATGTACCGGGGATGTGATTCTTTGCCGGCTTCGTGTTCGGCTGAAGTCTAATGGGTGTGTAAAACTGCAAACAGCGATTTAGTATCTGCCCCGCCATGGACCTGCGCTTTTGGCTGCACACCCGATAAATAAATGAAATGTGCTGAACCCCTGTCCTCTATCTTCTGGTTGTAGGCGCGTGCTTGGCAGGGTTTTACTGTTTTGGGGGTGCAGACAGCCCAGCGCCCCGTGCCAACCCATCCTTGTTCAGCTGTCTGATCCGGGCGGTGGCAGATAATACCACAGCGCTGGAGTACTTATGGACCCGCAATCATTCCTGCTTCAACAGCCCTGATGTCTGTGGTAAACACAGAAAGCTTCCTCAGATAACGCACCATTCACAGAGCGACACCTGTGCTCAGGCAGTTCTTTTCGATATAGCAATGTATAATGAAAAACCCCATCCTGCAGATCATTCTTTTTACTCTTTAACTTGCCGTACCCTTTAAATTTCCCGTTTAAAAAAAAAATCGAAATAGTTATTTGTTAAGCACATTTAAATGAAGTCTGTAATGAGTTCAAGTGTCTTGACTAATTAGATAAAGTAAGTTTGCCTATTGATCGTGGAGCAATGTCAGGGGAAAAAGCTAATCCTCTGTTCCTTCTGACCCTGTTTGAGCATGCAGGTCCAGCTGGATGGGGAAATGAGAGCATGCAGTCAATGAGGGTTTCTGACCTCCTATTCAGCCAGCTGATGCTCTGTCTCAAGGCTTCGGCTCCCGCTTCAATTACACACAAGGGAGACATCTGCCCCAGGGGTCCGTAATTCCAGACTGAGAACCCATGTTTATACCTAATAAATACTGAATATGTTATTGATTGCCGTTAGAAACGTAGAAAGCATATCACCAGAAGCAGAATTTCAATCAGAATCTAACATTTATCGATGCAATATATATATTCAATGCTTAAATATGGGTTTAGGTCTAAAATGCTATTGATTATGACTCACGATTTATTTACTTACTGCACAACCTTGCCCACAACCGTCATCAATCTTTACTTACCCATTTGACATCCATGCATTGGAATCTCATCCTTTGCATTATCCATGCTTTACTGAACATAATATTCAATAACTCTGCAAAATTTCCAGTATTATTCCATTAAATATCCCTTTAATGCGCTGCATGCTTCTAGGTTTCTACTGTCCGTCAGGGTCTTCCCAGCCGCGGCCCTGTGACGCAGGCTCTTACTGTAACACCACTGGGCTGGCTGCCCCGGGGGGTCTCTGTGGGGCAGGCTACCACTGTACCAGGGGCTCCGCGGACCCCCACGCCCTCCCGTGCCCTGCCGGACACTACTGCCCCCGGGGAAGCCCCGAACCCCTGCCCTGCCCCGTCGGAACCATCAAAGGTACTGAGAGAGGCTTCAGAGGGCATAACCCTCAGGGCGGGTCGAGGTGTGCTGTGGTTATGGCGAAGCACTCGCCGTGTGAAGATGAGAGCAACTGTGTCACGTACCGCCTTGCCAAAAGACCCATCGGGCAGGATGAAGGTCTCGGCTTGGTCTTTGCGTTTGTTTGTGATGCGCGGGAGATGAATAATTGAGCAGACACAACACTGAACAGAAGCGGGAGGCATTTCTTTCATCTGATTGTTATTGGACTGCATTTGTTCCATTCTATTCCATCGGCTCGCAGAGGAAGTGGAGTTAAAGCTCCCTGTTCAGAGATGCATGGAAATATATTACTAAAAGGGGCTTTTGTTCTCCCTGCGGAGGGGATAAATAATTACAATACGAAGTGCTTCAGTGACATAATCGAGTTCATGTTAGCTGATGAGCAACCGACCTCCATCAAATGGAACGTACAAGAGCCTGGTGGTGGAGTGTGTGTGTGGGGGGGGGAAATTAATCAACCACTGTCTTCATTAAGTTAACTTGGTCTATCTTGTGTTTCACATGTCCATTCAATCAACCAAGGAATCGACAACGAATCGGAGCCCTCCGGTGTTTGAGTCACCGAGCCATTTAGTAGTCAGAGACACAAACCAGCAGGCAGATTCCCATGGATGGCAATAATTGATTTTGGTGCAATGTACATGTTATGGGCTTACAGATTCCCAGGGTGGAGTTACCATGGAAGCTTGTAGGCCGTGTCCACCAGGACTCTACTGTGCCCAACCGGCCCTCACTCAGCCCACTGGTCAGTGTACTGAAGGCCACTACTGCCCTGAAGGACAGACCTGCGGTACACCCAAACAACACGTCTGTCAGCCTGGACACCATTGTGAGAAGGTCAGTCCGGTCTATTTGCCGACCATCCGCCAAAATCTGAGCCTGTAACCTGTTTTTGGCTGTTGGATGTTCTCCTTACAGTGACATTTGCAGGTTTATTTGTTTCGATTTTTGTTCATTTACCCTACCATCCTTTAAGATAGAAGCGCTGTGATTGATGTATTTTTCTTCTATGTATCAGGGCAGTGTCAGAGAGACAGCGTGTCAGCCAGGCAGCTATCAGCCCAGAGAAGGGCAGGGCAGCTGTGAGACATGCCCTGCTGGCTCCTACTGTCCAGACCAAGGTATTGGACGCATTGCCTAGACATGGATAAGAATAGCCATAGCTCCAGAACTAGATATCAGTAGATGTTGTTCTAGTTTAATTATTCATCCCAAAAGCCAAGATTCACTGTTCAATTTCTTTCACATTTTGAAGTGTTTTTTCTAAGTGCCATATTTCAATGTTAACCTTTTTTTATGTAATCCCATCAATGCATCAGGTACGACCCTTCCGGTCGGCTGTGACAGGGGATATTATTGTATCCGTGGATCGGAAAATCAGCGCTCTTGTCCCGCGGGGACCTACAGCAACCAATCTGGATTGGTGAATGAATCACACTGCCTGCGCTGTGACCCCGGCTATTTCTGTAAAGAAGCAGGTAGGAAGGCATCAACACTTTGCTGTTGTGGATAGATTATCCTCTCATAATCCACGTCTTGCAATTCCAAATGAGGTGCAGTCAATAATGGAAATAATACCATACAATTAAATGCTAAAATCTAAAATAATATAAAGATTAATATTTAGAATACTAATGAACTTGCATAAAAACTAAATAGTAGCATGAAATAAAGGATCCATGTTGAAAACTCAATTAAATTTATAGATATATATTTTTTTAATCAATTTATGTTGTATGACTACTCATATTATTTACTTCTGTTTGCTTGGATGTTGGACCCAAAGGCAGGACGTCCCCGAGCGGCCCCTGTGCGGCGGGCTACGTGTGCACTGGGGGGGCCACTGAAGCAACGCCGGCCGACCGCCTCACCGGGGGCCCTTGCCCGCCCGGCTCCTTCTGTCCCCTGGGCGCCACGGCCCCGGAGCCCTGCCCCAAGGGGACCTTCAGGTGCAGACCCTGAACCAGGAGCCAACCCGTAGATTGAGATCGTAGATTGTGTCCGTATACATTTTAGAACATGGTATGTGTCGTTGTATGGTAATACGTTGGTGGCTTCATTATTTAATTTCTACCATGCAAGATAAGAGGAGCTTCCCACGTCGATGCATCAAAGGATTTATTTTGGACTTAACTTTGCACGCCGTTCATCTCCTGCTCCGCTGCCTGGCAAGCCTGTCATGTTTTGAGCTGGGGGGGCTTTGTCTCTTCCATGACAGCGGGCGCGGGGGGCTGGTGAACGCTTCTCAGTGCCGTCTCTGTGATCCAGGCTCCTTCTGTTCTCAGACGGGGCGTTCAGCGGTCTCTGGGCCCTGCCTGCCAGGTACTCCTGGACGCCTGCCAGTCGCACTGCACTACAGATCATCGCATTGATTAAGTGTCTTCAGAGACACCCAAGCTGTTCCATGGACTTGTTCCATCGTTAACAAGTTAGGGAGTAAACCTGCCCGCCCCCTGCCCTCTCCAGGTTTCTATTGTCTGGAGGGATCGCACAGTGCTACGCCAACCTTAGGAAGGGCGGGAGGTCTGTGCCCGATGGGTCACTATTGTCCCCTGGCCACCAGCGTGCCAGCAGCGTGCCCTCCTGGAACCTACCTGGACGCCACCGGAGGGAGGGAGATGCAGGAGTGCAAGCCGTGCCAGCGTGGTAAACACCAAATTAGCCATCAAGCAGAACCCCCCCCCCCCCCTCCAAGCATTCTGACCATTGTTGTCTTGTTGTCGTCTGTGCGCTTGCTTCCCCATCCGTCTCAGGCTGGTACCAGGATTCGTCTGGGCAGAAGGAATGCAAGCCCTGTCCCCCTGGGTTCCTCTGCCACAACCCGAGGGCCAACCTGACCAGGGCCAGCCCCAGGGGAGCCGCCAGCCCCCAGCCCTGCCCGGCGGGCCACACATGTCCTGGGGACCGCCCCGACGGCCAGTCCCGCCCCTGCCCTGCCGGAACATACAGCCCCAGCCAGGGTCTTACCGCCACCGGTGAGCGTCGGAAAATACACACAAAAAACGTCCTGGTTCTGTCGCAGGAACACCACTTCCTCATATTTGTGTTTTGCTTTCTATTGGATATTGATTTGTAGCTCTATTAATATTGAATATATTCTGTATTGTTTAATATGTTTCACTGGTTATTGCCAAATTGACGATGAAACACACACACACACACACACACACACACACACACACACACACACACACACACACACGGTCAGACATCATCTCAGCTGGTCAACACGTGTGTGTGTGTGTGTGTGTGTGTGTGTGTGTGTGTGTGTGTGTGTGTGTGTGTGTGTGTGTGTGTGTGTGTGTGTGTGTGTGTGTGTGTGTGTGTGTGTGTGTCGATAGGAGAGTGCCTGGCGTGTCCAGCCGGACTGTTCTGCGGGGCCGAGGGTCTGGTGGAGCCGTCCGGGCCTTGTTCCGACGGGTTCCTCTGCCTGCTGGGGGCCACGGTACCCAACCCCAGAGACCACAGGACGGGCTCTCCCTGTCCCCCGGGGATGTTCTGCCGGCGGGGCTCCATCGCAGGTAGCAGAAGACCCTCAGATCCATGGTCATCTTGGTTGAAAAAAAAGCCAAAACACGTTGTGGCGTCTTTGTCGGGTAATGGTGCGGACAGATAGCCATCCGGCCTCCTGTTCGACGGACAGAGTTTGTGCGTTTGAGAGGCGCAACTCCATTACTCTCTTGAAAGCCTGGTCATGTAGCCAGACAGCCGTCATTAGGAGACAATACGAGTGTCAGTTTGGCGCATCTCGCCGATTGATTAAATGACTGCCGGGCCGTTTTTTTTTCCCGACACGTAGTCGAGTGGGAAATCAAGACAGAAGGCCCGCAGGGGGAATGTTCTCGTTCGTTCTCCTGACTTACCTCCTCGCGCTGCAGGGGAGTGCAGGGCCGGGTACCACTGCGATGGGGGCTCCGTGAGGGCCGACCGGGCCCTCTGTCCTGCTGGTTCCTTCTGCCCCAGGGGGGCGGCCGCCCCCCTGCCCTGTCCTGCAGGTACCTTCAGCGTTGCACGAGGCAACACCCACCAGGACAACTGCTCCACCTGTCCCGCTGGGCATCACTGCCAAGGTGAGGTGGCGAGGGTTCCTCAGTCCCGACACGGAAATGGATGATTGAATGAGCGACTGGCTGAATCCACCTTTTCGTAGATTCTTCCATCCAATCGATCCGATCTTTTCATCTATCCAATCCATCTGTAAAACCATACAACAATTCATCCAATCAGTCATCCAACCATCCATTATTCAATGCATTAATTCATTCGTCTTTCAAATCCATCCATCCATCAATCCATCCATACATCAATGCATGAATTTTATTCATCCACTGATCAATTGATCCTTATATTCATCCATCAATCCATCAATTCATCCTTATATTCATCCACCAATGCATGAACTCATTCATCCATCCATCCATCCATCGGTCCAAACAACATCCATACATCGACCGACCATTCAGAGAAAGTGTGTATTTTGGTATTTTGGGCTCCATCCTTTCTTTATATGACCTCCATGTTGTGAACTAGGTGAGGGCACAGTGCAGCCTGTGCCCTGTCCACGGGGCCACTATTGCCCTGCAGGGCTGGTGCTGGGGTTGGAGTTCCCCTGTCCTCCAGGAACGGTGCAGAACCAGCCAGGAGCCTCCAGCCCGGGCGCCTGCCTGCCATGCCCTCCCGGTGAGCCCGCTGTACCTGTGTTCGACCCGTACGTCAAAAGGGTCGACGCGTGTTTTTCAAATGAGGTTAAAGATTTAAATTCCTCTACCGGTGTAATTGTATTGCACAGCCCAGGAGGCAATCCTGCTTGTTTGGCAAGTGCAGCACTGGGGGGTTCGATCCTCTGTCAATCATTTTTAAGTGTAGACGTGTCCTTGCGAGGCCCACGTCGACCCTTAACTGTCGAGTTGCTGTGAACGTGTATGTGTACGTGCAAACAGTGGCTCTTAAAGAATACATTGTGTATAGCAGTCGAGGCTATAGACACGAGTGCAATGCAAATGTACACATCCACGTGGTGTTTATTGTCCTCCAACCTTTTGTGTGCGCTTGACCTTTTTTTTTCCCCATCAGGAACGTTCTGCATGCTGCCGGGCCTGTCCCAGCCCTCGGGACTCTGCCAGGCGGGATACGTGTGTCCTGCCGGATCCACCAGCCCCAATTTAACCAACGTGCAGCAGGTGCTGTTGACGCATTCATTGTGTGACTGTTGTGACGTCCCTATGTATTACCGTGTCCAACGGATGATTCATGGCCCTGGTGCACAGCAGCGCAGGGAGAATGACAAATACGTCTTCTCTGCAGGGGAACTCCAGCAGCATCCATCTCTGTCCGCCTGGTCATTACTGTCTCGCCGGATTGGGCTCTCCGCTGCCCTGCCCAGCGGGCACCCTCTCCTCGTCCCCGGGGCAGAGAGGGGTCGAGGGATGTGCGCCCTGTCCGCCGGGACTGTTCTGCGACAGGCCCGCACTGGCAGAGCCGTCGGGAGCTCAGCCATGCCATGCCGGGTACACAGCGCAATGAGCCTATGTGAAGGCTTTCGGTTCACCACCTCCTCATTTCTCTTAATAAAGTGGATCTATTCCTTACAAACACGTAGACTCTTTTACGCGTTACATCTATCACAATGAATTTGGAATGTATCCCCGGTTAATAATCAATGATTTAATGAATCAATGATCTTCGTCCTTGCATCACAAAGGATTTGTGCACAAAGGAAGTCCCCCTAAATCAATTCTACCTACCCTAATGCTTCACATGCTCTCCCCCCCCCACAGTTATGTATGCAAGGGCGGAAGCTCCAGCCCAAAGCCCACGGACGGTCACCGTGGATACCTGTGTCCGCCCGGCCACAGCTGTCCGGCTGGCAGTGCTACGGAGAGTCCTTGTGAGGCCGGGAGCTACAGTCCTTCTGCCGGGAGGGACCGCTGCCTCCTGTGCCTCAATGGGACAGCCTGCCCCTCCGTGGCCACCGTGGAACCCTCAGTCTGCCCCCCAGGTCAGAGACCCCGTGCCAGGGACCTCAATCCAACAACAAGATCAAACCTGCACTAAAGCTACACACACTTTATTGCCCTTTACTGCAGCTTTTTAGTTCCATAAACAAAACATGGACCCGAAATGAGCTCAAGTCTTGAGCTCATTTCGACACCCATCCACCAGTCAATCCATCCAGGGATTGTTTCTTAATGGCCCTTAAAGCGACGTGATACAAAACAGAACGTTTTTGAAAGATTCTGAAATTGTTTTTTGGAGAGATACATAAACATTTAAACAGACAAACAGTGTGACAATAATACGTTGTTTTTTTTACATACAGCCATCTAACCCTATTCTAGTAGTAACCCAAAATGCAATTATTAACCCGAAAAAATCATGACATGGGATCTCTAATCACAAAACTGCATAGCAACACCTCTCTGCTGCACTTATTGGACACCCTTTCCATTCTTCTGTCCGTCAGCACACCCAAACAGGGACAATGCCTTCTCTGATGGAGACCTAACAGGTTACCTCGGTACAAATGGAATGTCACTCTGGTATCCTCTGGCGCTCATTTAAACCCAAACCCAGAGAACGGCCATGTACTGTCTCTCACCGGAGACAGAGCTCAGCCCTGTGGCTTAAAGGCAGTCCTTGGATTCTCTTAATAAAATAAAGGTTTTGCTGTCGTTCCAGGTCACTTCTGTCCGGCCGGGACAGTCCTGCCCCTGGCCTGCCCGGCGGGGACCCTCAGCGGGCAGACAGGGGCCGGTTCGGCTGCCGTGTGTGTGGCGTGTCCCCCCGGGGCCTACTGCAGCTTCCCCGGGGCCTCGGCCCCCGACGGTAAGCAGATGGTCAGGGGTCTCCCTGAAGTCATAGTGTTGACCTCGAGGCCGTGTTAAATATTTTTCCAAGAAACAAGCCTAGTGATTATAATAGTGGTAATAACGGTGACGACGCTGTGGTTCTGGTCTCTGTTTGTCAATGCTCCATTGTGTGGTCCAGGCCCCTGTCAGCAGGGTTTCTTCTGCCACAGTGGCTCCGTGC
>NC_044063.1:17846702-17884202 GCF_902167405.1 Gadus morhua
ATCCAGGGAGAGTGCGCCGCAGGCTATGTCTGTGCGTCTGGTGGCGCAGATTTCACTCCACAGGGCTCTGAGTGGAGCTGGAACCACTGTGAGTGGGGAGTGCAGTGTGCTGGTCTGTGTCCACCAGGTATGATAACATATCCACCTAAATAAACAACACCCAGACACTCACCTCCTCATCAACTTCCTCCTCATCTCCTCATCCACTTCCTCCTCATCATCCTCTCCCTCCACTTCCTGCTCCTTCTTCTCCTCCTCCTACTCATCCTCCTGCTCCTTCTTCTACTCCTCCTCGTGCTCCTCCTTCTCCTCTTCCTCCTGCTCCTCTGTCTCCTCAGCCTCCTCCTCATTCTCTTCCTCCTCCTCCACCTACTCCTTCTCATACTCTTCTACTCATCCTCCTCCTGACAATGGTAAATACTAATTAGGGGTCCGACCAGCGAAGCTGCTTGGTCCCCTATTGTTTCTGTAACGTTTTTTTCCCCCGTCAAATTCTGTAAAAGTCATACTGCAGCCTATACCGTGAATTGAAAACTCTTGAAATTTTCAGGTATGGTTACCAATAACCCCCACTACCCATGAACTACAGCCTACAGCCAACTACACATGAAATTTGTGGTACTGCACCCAATGGTGGCGCTATTGTAAAAAATCATGAATTAGGCTTATTTCTCCTCACCAGATTGACCTGGTCTCATATTCTTTCAGAATATTAATCTCTAGAATCAGATGCATTTATAAAAGCCTTCATATTAAAGCTAAACATGATAAAAAAGATTCACAGGCTACAAAAATAATAAAGAATTCACCAAAATCGCCAAATAAAATCTTTAGATCAAGCCTCACAAAAATCATCGAACAGAATTTGTTTTATTTAGTTCCATTTGAGAAATATTGCCCAATAAAGTTGGAGCAGTTAGCCCATTTTCTTATATGACCATTTTGTTATTGTATACAAAAACATACGACTATTATTAGGTGGATACCAATACGCCCCAATACCAAAACCCAAATTGTGGTATTACACCCAAAGGTGGCGCTATTTAAAAAAATTATGAACTAGCCTTATTTCTCCTTACTAGATTGACCTTGACTCAAAATACTTTCATCATAATAATCTCTAAAATCAGATCCATCTTTTTCACCCTGGTCTTCTGCTATAAAAATGTTTACTTTCCCACAATTTCATAGAAAAGCCAAACGTCCACAGTCTCAACCCATTTGGCCTATATTACCATTTTGTTATTGTCTAACTACCATACGGCTATCATTAGCTGGATATCATTAAAAGTGCACATTTTCAGATCTGTGCTCTTTTAAGAAAGCCCTTAATTCTCTTGTGAAATGTGTGCTTGGAGTTTTCTTGATGTTGTGCGCTTATCAATCGACATTTTCACAATGTGAATGAGGCTTCATGCAGTTCAGGAATGTCAGTGGCTCAACGGGATAATGTCGTGTACTGGTGACTGATTAGAGCATTATGAACATGACATTCTGTCATTGCCACTCATTTAAGAAACACAACATTGCACAACACAACAGCACCTGAAATTCATCAGGCAATCAACATTCCGGCTCATTATTTTCCAAGAATCTGACTTCCAAGAGACAGTATGGCATTAAGGGGAACTTCTTCATTAACCATTTTTCCATCATAATTAACTCTTTCATATTTATATTTCTTCCAGTAGTGTTCTTGACTTCAAATGTTTCATTTCCCCAGAATTTCAAAGATTTTTCAGGTATATGCTTTGTAGAAATCCCTTAATTCACTTGAGAAATGTGTGCTTTGAGTTTTCTGGATGTTATGTGCTTATCAATAGACATTTTGACCATGTGAATGAGGCTGCAGTTCAGGTTTATAAGTGGAACATCTTTCCTTAAATATGACAATTATGCGTCAGAATTATATATCTTCCATTAGTGTGTTCTTGACTTAAATTTTGCTTGGACCCCGTTAATCACAGCTTGCGGTTATATTTATTCTTGTGATTATTAGTAGCACAAGCACAGTACGACTGCTGGTGATAAATATTTCATATTTGAATTTATCTTTTATTCATGCATGTTTCTGAAAAAATCAAAGACACGTGAGCTTCATTTGTTAGACTTTGTTAGTTTGACTTCAGACGTCAAACTAACGAACCATTCCAAATAGAATCTCCTCGCGGCTGCCGCCGTTGAGTCCCTCCTCCTAACAATGAGGGAGAGGTGGAGTAGAGGAGTTATTTATCTGAACGCAGGTCTTGGCAGAGCTCTCCCTCTGTGTGACTAGGGGGCACAGACAGAGAATGGTTTTGGTTTTACATTCCTGCTGCTGAGCTTGGGTGGATTTCCGTGAATGGACCTTCAAGGTCAGGCAGCAGGACTTGGCTTAATTCTTGGAGGGAGGATGGCTGGGTGGGGGGAACAGAGGCCAGGATGAAGCGACGCCAGGATGGATGTGGTGCGCTTGGCTCTCTGACGCCTCATTAGGATTTTGGCAGCGCCTGCCCTGGATTGAAGTGTGTATGCAGAGTCTTGCCAAGTATCGGCCTTGGAATAAGGGGGAAATAAAGAGAAGAATGCACTACTGTAGTCTAGCCCAGAGAAGGATATTGACTCTCCACAAGTGTAGAAATGCACCCAGGCAGAATCTGGGTGTCTCCTACTGTGACTTTCATCAATATGTTCACAAGAATAGAAAGGGATCTGCACCCCGTCATCAAGAGAGAGAGAGAGAGAGAGAGAGAGAGAGAGAGAGAGAGAGAGAGAGAGAGAGAGAGAGAGAGAGAGAGAGAGAGAGAGAGAGAGAGGGGGGAGGAGAGGGGGAGAAAGAGAGAGGGGGAGGGAGGGAGGGAGGGAGGGAGGGAGGGGGAGAGAGAGAGAGATTTAATTTCCAATTGACTCAAAGTGTGTGCATGTTTCCAGGCTTCTACTGCCCTGAGGGCACGGAGAGACCCCAGGTCTGTCCTCCTAACACCATGAGACAGGCCCCGGGTGGCGCCAGCCTGCAGGACTGTGTAGCGTGTCCGCCCCATCACTGGTGCATACCTGGTACATGGCTTGTTCAAATGTGTGTGTGTGAGTGTGTACGTGTGGGTTTTCATTGTTTAGCTGATTAAATCAGATGGCCAGAAATGAAACAAAATCCTCGAAATTAAGTGAGTTGTCCAAAGCAGCAAAAAATCATACAAAACCAAATGGCTGATATTTGCCCAACCATGTTTTGAACATACCTCTTTAAATATACCAATCAAACTTTGCTTTTGTATTATTAAGGTATTGAAGTTACTTCTCTTTTGACGATGACGATGCCTCTGTGGTGTGTGGTCTTCCAGGAGACCCGGAGCTCCACCTCTGTCCTGCCGGTCACTACTGCAATGGTCTGCAGGGGGGCCCCGGCAGAGGGGGGCCCCAGGAGTGTCCGGCCTTCACGTACAGGGCCACTCCAGGGGCCGGGGCCAGGAGCCACTGCCACCCCTGTCCTCCTGGGTCTTACTGTAACACAACAGGTCTCACATTCACACAATACAAAGAACAGCGTCACAACACTGCTTTTAGATTTGTGGACTGTCTTTGGAGATCCACAAGATTCACACTTGTAATTACATTGTTAAAGGGCCGCTGTTTTACCAACAGGTGCGAGTGTTACGTTACCTGACCCACCAGATGGTTTCTCACACTGAACCATCTGGGATGTCGTCCTTGGAAACTGTTTTGAAAAAGGCAGGCACTTTCAGAGACACTTACCTAGATACATACCTTGAAGCCCGTCAAGATGGATTCTTGCGCGATGTTGATATTGCATATCCAGCTGCTTCACAGGGTTAAGTGTGATGTGCCGTCACAGGTCATTTCGAAATATGCCATCTAGTGACATAATGAGTGGGAGTATCCCCCCAGATCTATGATGGATAGAGAGGCCTACCGGTGGGTGCAGCCCGCTGGGAAGGCTGCCAGGCAGGTTTATCCATCACACATCTGGGTGGACAGTCCCACTTGTAATCTCACCAGAGGGTCGATTTTATAATGGCTTGGAATGGCTAATCACGCTCGCACTTGGTGTAATAGGGGCCCTTTGAAGGGGTACTGACTTTCATCGTAATCTCTTTAATGCAATTTTCTGTTACGTAAAGTATAACACAGCTTGACATTTGACCAGAAACCACCCATACTTTGTATGAAGCTTTGATGGCATTTTCTTTTTAAAAGGGTAGTATAGATGAGTTCATATGTTAATATCGCTCTGAATGCAAAGGCAAATACGTGCACAACAGCAAAGTCCTTCTCGCCAGTGTAAATCAAACTGAGGGGAGGCTGAGGGCAAGTGTTTTTTTCATCTTTTGACCGGAATACATCTATCAAGATAATCCCATTTTCCATGGGAGTATAAATAGCATAAATCTGACAACATGGAAATCATGAGCTCCATCAGATGGAACAATGGGCGTGTCCTTTTGGAGTGGTACTATTGGTCCAGGCGTCTGGACACTTTGTAAATGACGTGGTCGAATACCCTAGATTCGCATGACCATGTCATGCGTGTCCTGAATGTCCACAGAATTACCACAACCCCATTCAATCGCTTGACACAAAAAAAAACTTGATGAGAAAATATCAAATGGAAAATGTACATTTCTATACATGTTATGTCCTTTGAAATAAACTTCACAGGGTTTAACTCATGCTTTCTCATGCGTTTATTTGACCTGATTGATACATGTATATGGTACTTGATTGATCTTTTTAATTGTCACTCTGTAAAGTTCTACATCCACCCATTGCAGGCCTGACAGACTACACCAGCCACCCCTGCCCCCCTGGGTACTGGTGCAGTGGGGAGGGTCCGCCCATCGTCTGCCCTGCAGGAACCAAGAGGAGCCACCCTGGGGCAGCGGCACCCAGCCAGTGTGAACCCTGTGACGGGGGAACCTTCTGTCCTGATCCCCAGACCACTGGCAGGCCCAATGTGTGGGGGATCCCCTGCAGACCCGCCTATCACTGTCCTCCAGGGAGGTTCACTAACACTGTCGCCACTGTTACCACTAGTCACAGAACTACCACCATCACCTATCACTACTATCACCACAATTACCACCATCACCACTGTCACCAAAATGACCACTACCACCACAACCACCATTGTCAGCACTATTTCCTGTCCCGCCACTATCGCCATTATCAAATGATGACCACTATTACCCCTGTCAGCACTATAACCTCTACCATTATCATCACCACTATTTTGACTGCATCACCACTATCACAATCCTACCCGGTGGACTCTAGCAGCTTTGTGCTGGCTGTGCAGGTGCGGCGTCAGAGAGTCGCTGCAGGCCAGGCTCCTTCTGCGGAGCCCAGACTGCAGAGCCCGCCGTCTGCCCCATAGGATACTTCTGTCCGGAGGGGTCCCGTTCTTACAGTACGCCCGAGCAGCTGTGAGTACAGGTTGCGCACGCACACTGAGAACCAGGAGGACTCCTCTTTTTTTTCCCGGATACGTGTGCACCCCCTGAACGGTTGGAGAATGAAGACAGCTTGTGGGGCCTTCTAAATAAACCTGCCCTTGATTCCGCGCTCCACAGCTGTCGGTTCCCCTTCTACTGCCCGGCCAACAGCTCCGCCCCGCGCTCCTGCGAGGGGGGGTCCGCGCCTGTCAACACCACCGGGCTTCGAGGATCCAAGAGCAGCTGTTGTCGTGTGTGTGAGGGGGGCACCTACCGGCTGCACTCCTCCCCGACCCCCCACTGCCTGCCCTGCCCCCCTGGATATTACTGCCCTCAAGGTACCCGACCGTACTGCTGGGCTGATGACTGCACTGTACCGCTCTACTGTACTACTGAGCTGTGGAAAGTACAAAGAAATCACGCACAAGCAAGCAAAAGAGAACAAGAACACAAACACCAAACAAACATGCAAACACACATGCCCCCCCGCCCCCCCACCCTGCCCCTCCTTCTGTCCCGTCTCCTTCACAAACACAAACACACGCACATACCTAACACATGCCGTCTGCCTTGTTTGCCGTCTCTTTCATGAACGCACCCAGGTGCAGAGAGTTACCACGGCAACCCCTGCCCTCTGGGTCACGTGTGCCCCGCCGGCGCGCCCCGCCCCCTCCTGTGCCCTCCGGGCTCCTTCGGTAACCTGACCCGGGCGGGGCGCGGCGAGCAGTGCCACGCGTGCCCGGCCGGCACCTTCAACCACCTGCCGGCGCAGCCAGCCTGCTTCCCCTGTGGTAGCTCCGCCACCTCCTCA
Source organism: Gadus morhua (assembly GCF_902167405.1). Taxonomy (NCBI): domain Eukaryota; kingdom Metazoa; phylum Chordata; class Actinopteri; order Gadiformes; family Gadidae; genus Gadus; species Gadus morhua. The sequence continues at coordinate 17,852,943 of NC_044063.1, forward strand.
GAAGGTCAGCCGCCTCTCTATGTAATGGATGGATTAACTGGCTGGTTGTTCTCTTCTCTATGTAATGGATGGTATTAACTGGCTGGTTCTTCTCTGCTCTATGTAATGGATGGCATTAACTGGCTGGTTCTTCTCTGCTCTATGTAATGGATGGCATTAACTGGCTGGTTGTTCTCTGCTCTATGTAATGGATGGATTAACTGGCCGGTTGTTATCAACGCATTATAGGTCGGGTTGTGGTAATTTTTCTTCTCTGCCCCTCGCAGTATAAATTCACTCTCCCGATAATAAATAGCACTCTTTGCGCCATCATTTTAGGTTTAAACGAAAGAAGGAAAAGGAAAAATCTTATCTCTATTGATTTATTAAAGGGTTTTATGGGAAAGGACACATTTTTTATTGGATAACTTGAAGAAAGTGTGTGGTGTGTGTGTCGGTGTGTGTATACGTGCAAATTCTTTTTTTCTTTTTACAATGAAATAGGTTGAACAATGAAATGAGTAACTGCATTTTGGACTTACTTATTTATTAGGCATAAGTATGTGGTTGTTTTTAAGACCGGATCCTTAACGGCCGTTAATCATGTAAACTGTATTTTCCCTTGGACACGTGTTTAATAACAGATTCACAAATTAAACCATAGTTTCTCAAAGCATCAGAGCGGTAGTCTATCAAACACCAATACAAACAGCAAACTCTACGCCCACATGGTGATAAACCCATTTGTTTAACTCCCAGGCTCAGCCTCATGCACGTGCATGGGGAAGAACCGTGCGTTCCAGCACTCAGACGGGTCCTGTCTGTGTCGGACTGGCTTCATCTTCTACGACCAGCTGGACTTTAAAAGCTCCAGCGCAGACAGTCAGGTGGACTGCCAGCCTGAGGTGAGCCATTTCACCCAGCAGACAGAATTCATTTACCTCACTTTCCGGCTGAATAGCCTCCTTGGAATCTGAACAACAAAAAAATAAAACCACTCCTGAGTTTTATTCCGCACTGACTGGCTCTGAATAAGCTCTTATAAGTAACGTAACTATGGGCCTTATTTATTCACAAAATGGCTATCTTGGTTCTAAACGCTAGCCTGGTGGGGGGGAGTGGAATGCGGGATTTAACCATAGTGTTGACAACCAAGAGAGTTGCCTGTCAGATAAGGTCCCTTTGAAGGAACATTTGGCATGTTCTATTCTCTTTGTTGTTTTTTTGATTAGAAACAAAGCTTCAACTTAAACCTGCCCCCTTAATAGCCGTGCAGACGGTGTGCATCCACATCGAGCCACTTGTGTGAGGAGGTTTCTTAGACATATACATTTATTCCCTGTCCCAGGTGAATAGGCGCTGCGCCGCGGGACAGGTGCGGCTGGCGGCGTCCCGCGAGTGCGTCTCCCCCTCCCTGTACCCGTGCAACGTCACCTGCGGAGCCCACGGCGGGACGGTGGACCCGGAGATGGGCATGTGAGCGCCACGATAGGAGAACCAGGACCAATACAGATAAAAACACAAATCAATCAGCCACGGCTGGGGCCCAGAGGTTATTGATGCTGAGGGGCTTTAAGTGATGACAATCCCTTCCCTGTCGGGGCGCGCTCTCCCCTTCCCCAGCTGTCAGTGTGAGCGCTACGTGTCCTCCGAGGAGCTGTGCAACTCTTCCTGCGTGGCCGGCCTGCCGCAGCTCTCCGCCCGGCTCTCCGCTGACGGACAGCTCATCCTCAGCCTGAAGCAGATGGACAGCCGGCTGTGGGTCCGGGTAAGCACGCGTGGTGGTGGTGGTGGTGAGGGGGGGGGGGGGGGTATATTTTTTGTTGTTGTTGTTGTTGTAGTATTTAAACAACTGTGCTTCGGCTTAGCCGTTGGCTGTGTGTGCGGCTGATGCTGAGGATTAGCAGGGCCTGGTATCATCCGATGTATACCGTTTTCAATTTTTTTGGGGTAGTGTTGCGTCAGCTTCGGCTCAGGCTGCTGGGAACGAACGGGGTGATTGGCTGACGTAAGCCCTAGGAAGGATTTTTTCGGACACATCTGATAAAAATGGTGCGGCTGCCTCATTAGCGGTTGTCCATTTCCCAGCGGTGTAAAGTGTAGTGGAGCTTGAGGTAAGAAGGTCCAGGAAATGGTAACCAAGGGCTTTATCTTATGACTAAAGGGAATGTTATGTTATGCAAGAGAAAGAAAGGAAGAAAGTGGAGAGAAAGTAGGAAAGAAAGGAGGAAAGAAGATTAGACTACATGAAAATATCCTCAAAACCAGCATAGTTGTGTCGTTTTCGGTATTTATACTTATCAGCATTCTAACAGATGCTAAGTACTTATAAATACAGCACACAACAGATGGCCTGGCTGGTTGTTGCTGCCTAACCACCATGTATCTCTGTATGAAATTCAATTTGAGGAATTAACATGCTGAGAGACGCTTTATAAATGTTGCAAGATTAGGCTAGTTATAATCGTCTATTAATTCAAGAATTGAACAATGACTTCTAAAGTATAAGCTTTAGGCATTACATTTGCATACACATCTATCCGAGTTAAATTAAGACTGATAAATTGGTAATGCCGTTGCAAATGCAGTCTGAAGAAAAACCTTTCTTCTAGGAAAGGCTATATATATGCATATATGCATACATTTTAATAGTTTATATAGATTATTGGACCTTGAAATTATGGAAAATAAATTGTGTCTTTGTGCAATAAAGCCTTATACAGTATGAATAAAACTAACCTCCAATTACTCTCACAGAATGGCAGGGATATTTTGGGCCCCGATGTCCATTTGAAGAACATTGGGAAGGTCCATGTAGTCCAGTTTGTCCCTGATGGCGTGTTTGGTTGGATCTTCACGGAGAGAACGTTGATGATTCAATTTCTGTCAGGTGACTCAACCGTAACATTCTGTGTCTACATGTGATTGGTTCTGAGCAAAATTCCAGCGTTTTTTATTGGTGTCTGTCTAGGCAGGACCTCTAAACTAAGGTCGACAATTAGTTGTAGAAACATTATTTGTCATATTTGCTGATATTGTCTTTACACCCCAATAACAATCAATCAATCAAATGCTCTGACAAAAAAATCAGGTTTATGCGGCTGTCGCATGCCTGTGACATCCAGTCTTTTTACTTCATTTTGCCAAAATGAAATGATATGATGACCCACCTTAATCTAGATAGTCAGTCATGAGTTTTCAAAACCTAGCTTACTCTGGCTGATTTCTCCAAATTTCCTGCACTACCTTCAATATAATGATTCAACCTAAGGACTGCATGCAAACATGCTGATTGTTTTCCTTGTCCATACGTTTAGATGAGGGGGAACTCCTTCACGACAAGGATAGGAGTAAGAGAGACACAGACACCAAAGAGACTGCTCGGACGCCCGTCAGTCTTCCACGAATCCCGAATCCCATCGGCTGTCTGTCCTCTGGAGACATGATAGTGTTCCAGCTCACCATCAACCACACTGGTAGATTACTATCCTCACTCATCCTTAGAGTGGTTGCAGCAGGTAAAATTTGAGATTTGTAAAAAGAGAGAATGGAAAAGATCCGAAGAGAGCAGCAACCCAGAAAAACCCTTCCTCCCTCTCTGCTCCTTCCCTCCTCCCTACGTCTCTCCACCATTGAGACGGTGATGCCGTGTGGCTGAATGTGATTGACAGAAAAGATTGATTCCATGAACCCATTAGGGATGGGAACCGTAATTGGTTGGCTAAGGTTGGCTATGTCAATTCAATCTTTAACACATTTAACTAAAGACCTGAGGGCCAAACATTGGATCAAGGGTTGTTTTAATACACATGGTGCACCATATTACTTTAATATATGTATTTATTGCCTTTTGCGTATTGATCAAATCAGGTAGGTAATAGACCACCTGCGCAGGGTTGCCTACAGGGAGTCTGTGGGCATTAGGGTCAATGCAGTATATATATATATATATATATATATATATATATATATATATATATATATATATATATATATGAATATATATATATATATATATATGAATATATGAATATATCGTTAAAGACAGTAATGCTATCAATCATGTATTCCCACCAAGACCGCAGCCTCAGCCACTTCCCGGTGTATCACAAAGACCACCTGTTCAACAGCAACCCCGGCTGGGATTTCGGGGCCTTCCGGCGTCTCCAGGTCCTCATGAAGCAGACACACTTCAACTCAACAAGGTGCCACTCAATTCAGCGCTGCTAGAACCGGGCCATATGGAAGAGTTTATCATTGAGGATCCTAGGGAATTGAAACGCAATCTATATGCAGTGAATGCGTCCCAACCACACACTCTAATTAAAAGTTATTTCTGAAAGGACCCAAGTGGGGATCGTCTTTTTGAAGTATACGGCAAAATTCGGTTGAATCAGCAAAGCTCCCCCTGTTCCCTCGCATATTTCAAACCAAAGCCTCACTTTGGGATACATTTGGGGGCTTTATCAGCTCATTAACTGCAAACTGGGTATAAGTGTAGGAGTGAATCCACGATAATTCAACATCGCTCAAAGTTATTGTTAAATTAACGCTACCGTTGGATTATCTCCCTCTCGGAGCATTAGAACGTTTAACATCATTAGCATGACTGATATCCTCCTCACCTCTCCTCCACCACCTATCCTTCTGCTCCCCTTTCTCCCTTTGCCGCCTTAACCTTTGTTTTGAATACATTATTAAGTAAGTACGTTAAAAGGGGAACTGTCACTCTCTGCGGTTTTCTACTTTTAAAGAGCAGCGCTGCATAAAAATTGCGACCAGCCACATGAACTCCGGGTAAAACACAGAAAAGTTGGACCATTGACATTGGCGTTAATGTTGCAAAGCCACAACACGCGTCGGAGCGGCGCGTGTTGTGGTTTTGCAACATTAACGCCAATGCCAACGCCGGCGGTTCCCCGTCACAGTCTCTGTGTTCCCCCCCGGGGGCCGCCCCCCCCACCAGGTTCGCCCACGTGTTCTCGGAGACGGGGAAGTACGTGCTGGTGGACAGCGCAGTGCCTGAGAGGAGTGTGGTGGTGGTGGTGAGTGACAGGGGGACGCAGTGTGACCCCAGGGCGGCCGTGTTCCAGCCCCAGACCCCCGCACAGCTGGTCCGCTTTGGGATCCTCAAGCAACCCCGCCTCAACCTGCTGCCCGACTGGGGGGTCATCGTCGGTGGGTGCTGGTTTGCTTGCATTCGTTGGCCCTCCACTTCCTTCAATGAGCAACAAACAATAGTAAATAATCGTAATAGCTTGGATTTATATAGCGCTTCTTTTCAAGGCACTCAAAGTGTTTTACGGTGTGCAATGGATGAAGGATACGACCCCTCATCCCCTACCAGTGTCTCTCTGCCACCTGGGTGATACGCCAGAACGCTAACCCCACACCATCTATCACTGTGGAGAGGGGCGGGGATAAACTATCCAATTACAGACATGGGGGTGAAAAGGGGTCAATTTTGAAGCAAGCTTGAAGGTGGGAATTTGGCCAGGACACCAGTGTTAGCAACCCTACTCTCACGAAGACTGTCTAGGGATCTCCAGTGTCCACCACAGGGTGATAGGACCTTGGTTTAATGTCTGATCCGAAAGACGGTGCTTTTGCACATCACAGGAGGTCTTCAACTCTCCTAGGGCTTTGGGGATATCACATAGGCCAGAAGGATGAACGCCCACTACTGGCCATCCAACACCTAAAGTATAACAACACCATACGTAGATATAATGAGAATCCCCTCCTTGAAGAAATGCATGGATCCAAGATGAATTAATTCTCGTGTGATGGTTCTTTGGGTGACCAGCGGTCCTGAGTCTCCTGCTGCTGCTGGTGGTGGTGCTGACCAGTATAGCGCTGGTTCTGAGGCCCAGCCAAGCCAAGCTGATCCTGCAGTGGAGGAACAAACCACGCTGGCGGAGCCTGGGGGAGCCCTGCTGTCCCGTGGAGTACCTTCCCCAGGGAGACAGGTCTGTAGGCTCTTAGATATTACCTACCGCAGATAGTCCCTTCCTCATGGAGACAGGTCTGTAGGCTCCTCAGATAGTCCCTTCCTCATGGAGACCGGTCTGTAGGCTCCTCAGATAGTCCCTTCCTCATGGAGACAGGTCTGTAGGCTCCTCAGATAGTCCCTTCCTCATGGAGACCGGTCTGTAGGCTCCTCAGATAGTCCCTTCCTCATGGAGACAGGTCTCTAGGCTCCTCAGATAGTACCTACCACATTGAGACAGGTCTGTAGGGTTCTTAGATGAGCAGATACTGATCTGCTAAGGCATTTGTCCAAAGCATTTTGCACAAATGTCTGCTTGAGAAAGGATGTGTGGCTGACAACCAAGCATTCTAAAAAGAATCGAGATTCACAATATAAAAACAAACACTGAGCAACAAGAATTTTCGTATATTTATAAACACTGCAGGAAGACAAATGAACTACCTTAACCTTAAATACTTTTATATGAAAGGGAGAGGGGTAAAGTGTGCAAGTTTGTTGTTTGTTCAGTATTTAGATTGGAACTTTTGGTATTATATCCTGAGTGAAATCAGGTTGATTGTGTGTTTCTTTTTCAGCTTACCCGCCCCACTAAACTGTGCAGGCCTACTAGGTAACAGAGGAGTAGGAGAGGGGGCAGAGGCAGAAGAACCTGCCGTCTCAAAGGGAGGTAAAGTCCTGCCTATATTCATTATATTCTGCTAATATTCACATTCTTCATTGTCGGATTGTAAGTTAGTAAATTCATTTTTGCAAACACATATTTATTTCTCTCATCGGCCAGCATAACAAAACTCACAAGATTTGTGTTATTCAAGAAACCTGGAGATCATCATAGCTTATAAAAATAAATGTGTAAAAAAAGCTTTGTTGGCGGGCAATCAGAAGTAGTTTTAAAGATATGCGTTGGCTGAAACCAACGATTAGATGAACTAAAATCAGCTGCAACCGCCTGTCTGCTCATCCATATCAATTAGGACCATCTGGAAATCCTAGTCAGCATTATCTTCTATTAATCTTTGCCAATTTGCACGTGGTGTCCACATGGCTTTCCCCTTTTGACAGGACTCTTGAAAAGTTCTAATATTTTTAAACCGTACCCGGCTCCCTGGAAGAAACTCAAGTGGCTGAACTGTGTTAATGTGTGGGGCTTAGTATGCAATGTATTATTCATAGGGCCGGTTTAAATTCCAGTAAGCCCTGCATTGCCAAACCACCAGGCATGACCAGGTAGCAGATAATAGCCTGGTCTTCTGTTTGATTGATGATTTGGGAAATAATGACTACAATCTCGGTATAATGACTTCTGAGGTTATCTGCAACTCTCTATGCAGGTAGTGTAATTTAACGGCTAAATATTTATCATCTATTCCTTACGCCGGCCTTGCATGTAAAAGGAAAGGAGAATGAGTCATACTAACAAAAGAAAAGCCTCTGTTATCTTCAAGGGTCACTTTAATTACGTTATTTTTGGAGTGTGTGTGTGCTGTAAATATTCTCAATATTCAAATCCGATCTTAAGGAACACTTATCATGCTAAAACCATATGCAACAAGGTCAGCACGTTCTATAAAGTGTGCAGCTGCATACCGTATAACCTATGATTTAAAGGTTCACATTAAACCCCCATTGACCTTCCTTATACAATCTGGGTTGGATTCGAGTCTGACTGATCCCTCCTTTCCGCGAGGTGCCTCAGAGCGTTTTGACTTGGAGGAGTTCAACGTTAAAACCCTGTACGACAAACTGGAGGACCAAAACCTGCACCTGGCTTCACAGTTGGCCCGCCACCGCAAAGACACACAGGAATTCTACAGGAACATGTGCCAGCAGGCCGATGGCTTACAGGTGGTACACCTATTAAAGAACCTATTTTGCTAGAAGACACACTATTTACATGCAATTTTCTGAAAGGTGTTTACATTTTAAATGAAATCGCAGGTGAGATTGAGTGGTGGCTGTGTTGTCAATTATGTTGCATTTTCCCTCCAGAATCTTTTAGAAAACATGGATGTAAAGAAATTAAGTCTTCTGAAGGAGCTGGGCCTTGACTCCTTGGAGCGTAAGCTCTGTACTGATGCTGGGGGAGAGAAGAAAAAACAAGGTACAACACCAGGGCAATTAAGCTCTCAGAAGTGTATTCCATCCAATAAATCTGCATAGGCCAAAGCCAAGTAAAAGGCCAGGAAAAAAAAAACACATACACAAGTTTTTTTTTAAATGCAAATGAGCTCACCAGGTTTTCCTTTCGTTTTTCGTGCTTTTCCTGCATTTTGGCACTATGGAAATCTGCATCCAGCCGATGCTTCTGTGGCCCTGCTGGGTGCTGTTCTGGGGTCTGTGGAAGCCCTCATACTGCGGCTGACGGGGGAAGGCTGGCAGAACCAGGATCTGCCCTCACCACCCCACTGCCTAGACAACCATGAGTGTGAGGAGTATGGACAAAACAGCGAAGCACACGTGTGTGATCCACAGGTAGGACGAGAGGATACCTAGGCAGCAGAACAGCTACATTTGTATTAATTATTTTAATACAATGTATTATAATTGTATGAAATCCTTTTCATATGAATTCCTCTTGCCAATTATATCCAACAGTCGTCCCCGAGGAATTTAACCAAAATAGCAGGTCCTCATCAAGATTCAGGTAAGGCTTTTCTTTGTTTGTATGCAGATCATTAGTCAGATCATTTTAACGTGGTAAGAGTGTTTACCAAGACTATTTAATAGATGTACCGCATCTTTTCCAGGGCATTCGCTGAGTGACCATGACCTGTCCAAGCTGGTGGCCATAACTCCTCTGTCTAGAACTCTGCAGGAGATCCAGCAATCTCTACAGAATCTAACTTCAGCTGGCCCTGGTAACATTTTTTGGAATATATGGATATGTAATTCATAAAATAAATTAAATGAGGTTGAACAAATGCAAAGACATTTAGAGGCCATTGCCATCATTTCATCAATTAATAAGTTAATTAATGAATTGTCTCATCATGAATAAAACATTCATGACACTGACAATAATCCATGCAAAGAATATTCAAACTGAATTAATTATCCCTTCTTGTGTACTTTGTATTTCTTTTGTATTTTATCTATTCGGTTCTTTTGTAGATGTTAACGACCAGGCTGTTATTGAAGACCAGCCCCTGCAGCCAATTCCGGTCGCCCTGGACAATCTTCCTCCACAGCACTCTGCCATTTTCCTGTTTGGTTGCCAGGTGATGCGGTTGCTAGGCAAATTGCCTTTGTTCCCGCCTGTGCTTTTGTTGATCGCAAAGTCCATCCCTGTCTCCTCCTGGTCCTCCCCGGGGGGTTTGCTGGCGCATTGCTCGGGGGGCTTTCACTTTGACAAGAGCAATCAGATACTCTACCTCTCTGAGGCCAAGCTTCAGCACGTGGGTCAGTTCATCGCCACCATCCTCCAGGCCATGGCCTATGTGGCATCAGGTGACTCAAGAGATAAGAGAATAATGACTAAATACACATTCAGGAATTAACTATTACAGCCCCCCCAAGCATATCTTCTTTCCATTGAAGTATGCTGACGTTTTCATTTCATTCTCCATGCGTTCCTACCAGGGTCCAGGCCGCAGATCTTTATGCAGGCCCTTCATCAGGCAATATCAGCGCTGAGCCTTCAGCTCTTCAACGTCTCCTTTAAGTTGGACCAGGTATTTTGTTTGAATATGTTGAATAAAAGTGGCACATCATCTCAGTACCAATAGAGGTTGGAAATCAGAATGCATCATGGGATTCCTTCACTTTCAAACACAACAATGCCTCCCCTTAAAGGCAAATCACTTCATGATTATTTAACAATGTGAAAAAAGTATTATTGCCAACACAATTATTAACCATCAAAAGCTCCTATGCAACCAAAATGAAGGTGGCCATTGCGATGTTACGTCACGATTACAAGCCCTATGCACACACCCAGATGGTGTTGTTTCAGCCGGAAGACTCTGAGGCTCCACAGAGGTCACAGCACGGCTCGTTACCCGACGACTTCCTCAACGTCAGCGTCCCCTACGAGGAGTATTTCTCTGAGGATCTCCTGGCTAGCAGGTTTGTTACATATCATCTTATACACAATACCGATCACTTCACGTTGTCAACAAATCACTTGCATGCAATTACATTTGTCATTTTCTTTTCCAATTTCCAAGACTTCAGAAATACAAGTTTTTCAAATTAGAGCAGCTAATCAGAGATCTGAAACATGGACCACAAACAGCTAAGCAGAGAAACATGGGTAAGGTTATACGTTTATATTGATCAAATAATTATAATACATCACCGACCTTCCACATATCATAACACAAGGTTTAGAAGATAGTGTAAGTTGTATATTAGATAATAACAGTACAAACGTAGATAACAAATTATTATCTTACAGGTGTATCCCCTGAAGGTAATCCTGCTCAGGTAATTATCACACGACTCGTTTCCAGAGCTATTTAATCCTCCACATTTTGATGAGTGATTTTCATGGCGTGTACTGATTCTACTTTGCCTTTTAACTGAACAACACTACAGGTCTCCTCCATAGAGGAGGAAATAGATCGCTTGAATGAATCCTTCCTACATCTGAGTCTCCAGCTGCAGAAAAGAGGTCAGATGCACACTCAGCGCTGGGAGAGTCAGCATACTTCAACCGATCATGCGGCTGTAAGTGTGTGTTTGCGTGCGCAAGCCTGTGTGTCTGTGCACGTGTGTTCTCAATTTCATAGTGAGTTATATTAAAGTAAAGTAAAGGGATTTCATACATTCTTATTCAAATATTATCCATCAATGTGTTAAGCCATTAGAGCTTTATTCCCGACTAGCATCAGGGATCATTATCACATGCCCCCTGCCCTTCTCCGTCGTAGAGGCCAGCCGGCACAGAGCTGCCAGCCCTCAGTCGTAATGGAACAATCCTGGTGGAGCTCCAAAGACGATACGTGTCCCAGAAACTCGACGAGCTGCAAATCACATTAGAGCAGAGAAGGCCGTGCCAGCGGCCCGGTGGCCCCTCACAAGACGGGCCCAAGAAGAACCCAACAACCACCGACAGCTACACCGCTCAGCAGGGGGGACACACCCCCGGCCCAGAAGACCATCAGAACCACCAGGACCACGGGGCTCTTTCAGAGGGCTGCAGGCAGGGCACGGCTCCAACTTACCACCGCAGTCAGAGCCAACCATCGGTAGTCGCAGAGAGCGGACAGTTTGGAAACTATTTATTAGAAGGGCATGTTTCCGACCAGAAGGCTCAAGCTTCCTGAAAGTTCCAGCGATGGTGATGATACATGCATGGCCGACTGATGAATACCAGAGCCTCCCGAGTGCAAAGACCCAGGGAAAAGTGGAGTTGACTTGTCAGATAGCAGAGGAGTGGCTGACAAGAGGTACAGATATAGACGACCTAATCACCCGGCGCCGGGTCTGAATGTAGATAAATAGCTGAGGTTTTAGTTATTCGTCATATTTTTCTTTCTGTTGTGCTACTCTTATAACTGAATAGATGACGTTGACAAACGACTGAGAATACTCAATCAGATTCTCTGGGTTTTTTGAGGTTCTTGAATTTGACAGGAATGACGAATTATACTTTGCACAGGCTATAGAATAAGTGAGTGAGTGCAGATTTCATCATACCTGATCCAGAACAGAAATATTCTCTGCCTGGCAAGAGTTGTGTAACACAATCTGTCATCTTGTCCAAATAGTTTCCAAGTCAGGAGTTCTACAGGCCGTGTCGGTAGCAGCCCACTAGTTGCCACACTTGTATCAACACATCCAATAATAGGCTGTTGCCGCTGCAGATAAAACTGAGAGAGATCATGAGATGTTTTCCTGTCTTGGCCTGTGTGACCTTTTCCTTCATGTTCCTTTCACCTTGTTCTGCCTGTCTTCCTCATTCACACGGCCATCCACAAACCGGACCACTAACAGAACCAGAACCTGAAGTACACATTAAACATTGTGAACCTGCTCCACTATGTGCCGTCTTTCTCCATTTCTGAGGACAGTGCTCAGGGTCCCATAATAGAAAGTGAGTTTTTCTTCAGGGGACAATAGTCAGTGAGCCAATTCCGAAGGTCAGCCAGGCAACAAGGTCTTCAGTTGCTATCAGTGTTAGGTTTGAGCTCCATGCCAAATACTTTTGGCAGAGAGATACACACTGCTCTGCTGATCCAATGTTCCCTTTTGAGTGTGGTGTGGATTTTGGAAAGCATGTGTTAAGGTATGCCTGTGCATTCGGTGGGAGGAAAAACAGCGGTTTTGTCTGCTCCTGTTTGTGTTCATCAAGACAGTCAAAGAGAGTGAGGGAAAAGAGAGAGGACAGAGAATGGTAACGATGGCTACATGAGATTATTTGATTTACCAGTTGGATCAGCTCTGTGGCAACCCTTAATCTTCCTTCTGTCTTTCACATTTTTGTATAACACCATAACTCCCTGGGTAAATGCTCTGTTCAATGTGTGTGTGTGTGTGTCTATGTGTTGATTTGCACATTATCTGTGTCTAGTTGCGGTTATTTATAGAATGTTTGTGTGTGTGCACATGGTTCTGTTTGAACGTGTGTGTGTGTGTGTGTGCATTCATTTAGGTTTGTGTGTGCATGCCTTTGTGTGTGTGAGCGAGAGAGAGGAGAAGCCATATCATTTAATACCCGTGTTTTTCTTGGCTAGTGTAATGGTTGGCAGCTGCTCCAGTAGCTACTGTGCGGTTCCAAACATGCCAGTTGTAGTTAACCCCTACTAGAACCATCACTTTTTTATATATTATTAAGCATTTTCACATCGCAAAATAGTAATTGTCCTTTTCAAATAAAACTCTAAGTAGAAACATCAAAGACTTAAACCCATGTTTTGGTTCAGAGAAAGCTACTCACACTTCATACATTTCTAGCATGTTCCATCCGGTAAGCTGTAATCAAGTTCTAGTAATATTCAAATCCCTCAAAATCCCTCAAAGTCTGTTCTTGCCCCTTAAAGACCCTTAACACCCACATACCCACACACACACACACACACACACGCACGCCTACTGCTAAGGTTGAGGACCCAAAATGCACGACACAAAGATTAATTTCCAAACCACAGGTTTTACTCACACAAGGCTCTGGATACATGAAACACAAGGTGCACGCAACAACAGAAACAATGATTGAGCAAGGAACTGAACCAAGGCAACAACTTAAATACACATGACTAAAAAGACACAGGTGGGCAGGGAACAAGGTAGAACTTTGGGCAAGACAACAATCAACCTCAAATTAATAACTAGACTCAGGATGGCAGGGAGCAAGGTAATAATGAGGACAGTAGGCGGGACTCAGGTTAGGGGCGGAGACACAGAATCACAAGACAAACCAAACTGAAGCACATGGAAGACTACAAACAAACACAGGAAGTTCAAACCCAGGAGATACCACTGAAAAACCAACATAAAAGTCCAACACATGAAACAAAACAAACACACAAACATACACACACACATAGATCAGATCCTCTCTCTGATTTACCTAATGTCTGATTGTTTTCATATAAATTGATACATTCACCAACACACAGTGTACATTCTGCAAGCTTTTCCTTCCCCTGTAATGAATCGAAATCTCCCTTCCATTGTATCTCCCTGTGACTCTCAGGGGAGACCCGCCTCTGACTTTGGAAGAAACTGAAGTAGGGCATGATACACACAACATCATTTGACAAGTAAGCATTGGCTAAGAGGAAGCACTGGGGTTGTGGCCTCTGGTCATCTTTCTGAATCAGTAGGCTGTGGAGGAGGCTGAACTGGCTGCAACCCCCGTCGCCAAGCTGAACACGTTGCCATGGTTTCCTTGTCCGGCGGTTGCTGTCTCACCCGGCCTGCCATAGTTAGTCTGTGTCTGCGAGTCATTGCCTGCCCACTGCCTGAATCATAGGACCCCCATTCATAACCCCTCTCCTCCAAACTGGGTTTTCAAAATCATTGCACTGCTTGTCTCTTTGTTGTTCGCTGAACCAGTCAACCTCTGGGTTTTTATTCCAGGTGACCAGATTTCTGAACGGGGACATTTGTAGTTAGGTGGTCCATATATCAACAAAATTCTGTTATTATTTCTGAAATTAATAAAAAGGACACGTTTTACCTATTCTCATCATGGTAAATATAGTACTGAAGTCACATATCGGGCAGCACATGCCCGATGGTTAACGATGATTTGTTTTAACCTCTGATAAACTTTGCCAAAAACGAGCCAAAGTACTCGTACTTTCTTCCTATAGTATTGATATCCTATTGTTTATGATCGGTCCGATCATGGGACGGAGTCAATAGATAGACCCCCGCGTAGCAAGTTCACATCACAGCCAATCAGAAAGACACAATACTCTCTGTCTCCAGTGAATATTAATGAGGAAACTAGAACCGTTGCATTTAAAACTCTATCATATCATTGTTTTACCTTAATTTTCTTAAAAAAGGGACTATTCCGGGGACATCTCTGGCCGGGGACATGGCACTAGAAACGGTGACTGCATGTGGAAAAACAGTCTGGTCACCCTATTTTCCTGTTGCCTTAATTGGTTGTTGTGACTGCGATGTTTTGTCTTCACCATTATATATAGTACAGCCACAGACTTTAAATGGAATAAAATATTGGAATGAGTAAATCCTTGACTCTGCCTATCCTTCTAAGCCTTTCATTCCACCATATATTGACCCCTAGATTACACACATTGATGTCACAGCAGGATTATTCAAGCTCTTAAAGACTCTAGTCCCAGCAGCTACATTGCAGGTTCACCTCATCCTGCTATTTCAGCCAGAGGCTATTCACAAACATGGGGTTGACCGATTGATGACATGAACAAGACTTGCTTAATTTTGATAATTCTTAAATTGAGCTGAACATAAAAAGTACAAAAATAATTTAAAAAATAAATAATAAAAGTTAGGGCAACAGCAGGGGTTCCAAACTATATCAAACAAGCAGCTCACATAGATGGGGAATTGTAATATAAATATCCCCAAGGAAAGTTGAAAGATATTTGCACAAATTACCAGACTTTAATAAAACTCTAATTTAACAAAACATATGTTCTAGTAAATAAGCTTTTTTTTCATGTTACAATCTGTCGTTCCAGAAGCCCAATTATCTTTTTTACGCTTCTGAATGAACTATATTATATATATATATATATATATATATATATATATATATATATATATATATATATATATATATATATATATATATATATATATATACTTTGAAGGCCACATGGTAAAAGTCACGGCCCGCCATATACTCGTTTCTCTTTTGTAAGACGATATTTAATATCATACCTCTCTACAAATCCAAAATCAAATACTCAGACTGTGAAGTAAAAAAGTAGGAGGTATTTAATAACATTGGTGTGACGGGCACCCCAGTCTTCTGAGCCGTACAGCCTCTGCATGTGGGCTGGGCTTATATAATGGCAGAGACACTTATGTCGCTATTGTGTTCCAGTGTTATGGGCGACTTGCCTCATGTAATACACCAAAACAAGTTGAAGATCTATTGGTACAATACAAATCAATAGCATATACAGCAACACTAGGAGTGAATTATTTTTTACCTTAGCTTTTGTTTTATTCCTTTTCAAAGGTGAGTTTGAAAGTGACTTTCTGTGTTTCAGTTTTCATCATTCGTCATTCATCCTAAGGCGAGTAACCTTGACGGAAAAGACAACATAAGTCCATAGCTTATACAAATAAGCAACGGCTGCTAGTGGTGTTGATATTAACCTAACCCTAACCCCAATATAAACAGGAATTTAACATGTGATAGGCCGTAGCCTACTTAGGACTGTTATCTTCTGAACCCCAGATAATATATCATAGCTTATTAGAGCAACAACTATCAGTAGCACGATGCGTATTCTGATTGCACCCAATGTAATTCAAAATTCAATGTTCCTGTCATCAACATTGGCTATGATCTTTTATATGCATGCTATGTTCTTCGCATCTGGTTAATCACATAATCCCTATAGGGGATAACATGCTCGTGTTTTGCGTAACGCCTGAAAAACGCCGAAAGCCTCAACCGGGCTCTGATCACCAAGAAAACTCTTCATGAATAAAGTGAAGCATGATGGGAATGTATGGTCGATATACTAGAAAACAGCCAATTAGGAAAGGTATTAGCCTATGCCTAGCCTGTGTCGAACCGAACTCTGGGAACTTCTCCTCAATCGTTCGCTCGTGAGTTTAATTAGTAGAAGGCTGTTATTCTCCCCTTTTTTTTAATGTGACAATCATATAATCACGATCGTCAAATATCGTAAGAACGTACATGACGTTGAAGATTAATAAAATATCTTCTTGAAGAGTGATGCGCGTGGCACCACGCACGAGCCTGCTCCAGCGTGGGAGTCACGCATGCGCATCAGCGCCTACGTGCTGCCACACAAGTGACTGCTGTGAAAACAAAGGCAGCGGGCTGCGTCTTGATAACGTCATTACTAGTCCGTATTTGATATGTTCGAGAAAAAAAAGAATCTATCATGTCCGAGTGATATTCCTTGTTAGGTAGTAAACCGTTTGGCCTGTTTATCTCTGTCGTCTCGGAGCAACGTTGCAAAAACGCGCTAACGCAAGTGGATTTCCGGACTCTACAGGTCTCTTGTTTTGTTGAATCGTTGTTCATGAGATGTGTTGAAGGCTGTCTGGATCAGAGGACAGCACCTCTGCGCCACTTTATGTTTTTGCTTTTGATATAAAGAGACATTTCAGCGCTGATACAATCCTTTTGTGCCGTCCGGAATGTAGAAGCTTTTATAAGTTGGTGATTATGTCCTAGTAGAACAATGTTTTTCACATTGTTATAAATGGACAGCCCTAAAAGGCTTACCAAAATTCTGCTTCCCAGAGTTTTTTTTGCCACTGGGATACAGAGACATTGGCATTTGAAACTGGCTCTCGTTTGGACCTCAGACTGGTGATTTTAAGTAATCGGCAGCCGGATTTGTAACGGATGGGTGCTGGCCTTGGTCCTGAAGATATTCCCTCTTATTAACTCGGACCATCCGCCGCCCTGACCTGAAATCACTTCCAGGATAACCACAGAAGGGATTCCGCAGGACTCAGAAGTTAAAGACACTGATCATAATTAGTTTTCTCAAAGTGTTCACTATGATAGGGCCTCTCAGCGGTCGACTGCATACGTTGTTACTTTTAATGTGTGCGGGTAAGTAGGCTATGAGTGATTTATGTGAAATTATTCATCGTTTTTATTTTTCTAGGTCATTCATTTCCCTATATATTCTAGACCTAAATCCCAAGGTCAGAGTGAATGTATGGCCCACTGCATCATCAACTAGGTTACCCTGTTCCCTCTCCTTGAGAACTTGACTTAACTGGTTTTAAACCAATCCCAGCTGAATACATTCCCCACCAATACAAACATAAAAAAACAATAGTAGCATGTCCTCTCAAACAATGGACCCATCTTCAGACTATCAGTGAGTAGCAGCAGGCTAACCCCACTTCCCCTTGCCCACTCACATGCACACATGTTATGTCTGGTTCAGTGAGCCTGTGTAGAAAGGCATGTGGATGTAATTGGTGTCAGGACTGTCTGCCCAGTGGGCTAGGGGTTACATAAGAGCACAGGATTCAGCACTGGAACACTCACACGCAGGCATTCATGGCAAACGTTACGTTAACCAATTTCGATTTCGATTTTGTTAACTGTTTGTATTTAAAATATTTGAACTCTTTACCAGACCATCAAATATTCCATTCCAATACATTAAATCAAACATAACAGTTCAATACATAAATGTACATTTGTATGTGTATAAATAGACCTCATACACTGCTCGCCTCAATGACAACATCAACAACAATAACCATAGAATATAATCTTCGAGGTTTTGTGTTTTTAAGTTTTCAACATATACAAACACATATATTTAGATGGACATTGTAGGCATATAACTTAACACATACAATCCGAATATAAATCTTTCTCCGGGAGATTTTACACCCTAACCCTAAGGTTTAGGGTTAGGGTGTCGGATTTCCCAGACGCATACCTCCTAATTAATGACATGTTCCTGTATTCGCTGTATGTGTCTTTGGATAAAAGAAGCATTGGTTGGATTCACCTGTGATACCCCCATACACAATGACCACTTAACCTCTGCTGTGTTCCAGCGACCAATTAAAGCTTCCCTCTCCTCTCTGATCTTCCCAGATCATCCACTATCGATCTACCTCGGTAATGTGTCCCATGTTTCCCCTTGTGTGTCTCAGTGCGTTTTGGCCATGCGGTGTGCGTGGACATCCCCTCAGAGACTGAGGCTGTGGTGGGCAGGGCCATGAAGCTCACCTGCATCGCCTGCATGACCAGAGAGGAGGTCAAGTCGCTGACGCGCGTGGACTGGTTCTACCTCACCAACAATGACACCCTGCTCATCCCCGTAGGCCTGCGCTGCCGCCGCTCCTTCCTTGCCCCCTCCCTGATGCTAGTACAGACTGATCGATTTAGGACTGGATTTTAAAGTCATCATTTCAATCTAGTTGTTTCCCTGCAGCCATCACTTTTGCTTCAAATCTGATTTTCTTGCACTTTTCCCACAGACAAAAATTGATTTAAAGATTAAAACCTTTTTTTCTTTTAAACTTTTTAAAAGCTGAACTTTGCAATATATGCAGGGGAAAAGTTAACAATACTGTTGAATAAGTGAGGGCTGGAGTGACAATGTTACAGAGCGTTCCTTCAAAGAAGTGAAGTTGAATTTATATATATAATTGTATTAATATTCCAAACATTAAAGGTGTTTAACTTAATACCCGATGACCCATTTATTTGTATCAAATTATGTATCTCACTATGCATGGCATTCGTAATGCATCTTCCTTGGAGCTTGTGTGTTTTTACGTCTTATATTGGAACCTAGCTTCCCCTCTCCAACAGATCTTCCAGTATAGGAATGGGCGCCCGAAGGAGGTGGAGGGCCCCTGGGAGAAACGTCTCTTGTGGAACGGGAGTGTGGACCTTCAGGACCTCTCCATTTGGATCCTGAACGTCTCCCTTAACGACAGCGGTACCTATCGCTGCGACGTGTTTCGTCAGTTTAAGTTTGACTACTTCACCCCCTCGGTCAACAAGACCAAGGTAATCCAGTTGAAGGTGTATCCAACAGGTGAGGCCAGTGTGTACTTTTGACTTTTTGTTATCTCTTGAGTCCCCTCCAAAGTACCTGATAGTACGTTCGTTCCTGAGTGATAATCTGTAGGCTGAACCACATAGTTCAATGTGGAGGATAGATATTGAGTTAAGCACTTTACATATTCATCTTAGAGTAAGAGCATGAATATGTAGCAATTATTTTTCTTAAAAGTTATCAACATTATTGACTTAATACAGTCAATAATGGTGACAGTATTAAAATCCAAAATAATTTTAATTGGATTTGTGCCATTAGTCCTAATTAATTAAGCATTTCATTATGCAAATTAAATCCTGCGAAGAATTTGGGTCACCATGATAGATGACGTCCTTCGTACTGAGAATTGTGGGCATGGCATATTTTTCAGTTATCCTTTGAAATGTGATCATGTTAATGCTACAAATCCTTTGGGGGGACTTTAGTTGTGTTTATTTATGAAATATGTTGGTGAAATCGCTTTTATGCAGTGTTTCACTTGTGTGATGATAACATTTGCCTGAATGTGGTAGCCTCAATAAGAACATGCAAAGGGATTGTATGCTTTATTATTATAATTATTATAATTTTTTGTGACTTGCTCCCTCCTCCAATAATGGACTTTGAATGAAAAACCGTCTGTGACTAACACCATCAATACCCTTCTGTCCCCTTTTTTGTTTTGTGTGTACCCAAGGAATAATTGCTATGTTTTGTCTGTCTATCGTTTGTCAAAGCTTTCACCTATTGTCAGTGAAGGGGTTAATTCAAACCACCTGCTTTGCTATCTTTTATAAGGGGTAATGTATTCTGCGTTCCCGAATGCTTGGCTTGCTGATTGTGTTGTTATTCACCTCGTTCAATATATACATAGTACATGTATATTTGGAACTTTGAATGAACAGATCCCTCATGTCTTTAAAATGTCTATCTGTGTGCACCTAGTGTGGTTTAATGTTGGATGGAGACTTCCACTGGTTGTGTTGTTCCTGAAAGTAGTACAAAGCACTGGATGTTATGATAATCAAATGATATGGTCGTTTACGATAAACTACATTGTATTTGCATACCACACACACAGACACACATTATCTCCTTGCATCTTTGTAGTGTAGTCGGGCCAGATTTCAAAAAGCCATAGGCCAGAATGCATGATATGTGAATATTAGGTTACAGCAATGACGTCTTTTCTCATTGAAACAACATTGATTGGGTCATGGTTTTATGGGTTAGACGGTGCCCATAGTCTCTTTTGAAGTCACTGTTAAAACACATTACATATTTGTCATGGGTCCGACGGCTTGTTTGGGGTTTGGCACCCGTTCATTGTCACAATGGTTTTCATCCGATGATTTGGCGATTGTTTTATTGGTTTCTTTACATTGGATATTAATCTCTCTCATCGCTCTCTCTAAATTAGCAGTGTAATACCATTAAGCTGATATAATTGCAACGGCATGAAAACCACTGTGACACGTGTATAACCATCTTTTAATCTGATTTTAGCCAAACTACTTTAGGACAGTAGGAAGACACCATAATGGTACTGTTCTGTAAATAACATTTGCTTGCACATCATTGTCTCAGAAAAAAGTTTTGCATCAAATAGCATGTTTCACTTCGGGATACCACATGACAGTACATGCTTGACAGTTAGTGGACACTGTAAGGTCGGCATTCAGAGTTATCAGGGTCGTATTAGACAGAGGTCACCTTTCCGCCTTTAGGAATGAGCAATTCTGCCTAGCCTTTTAAGAACCATCTGGATCTTTGCTAATTATCCCCACCCAACGGTATCACTAATGAGCGTTTCAGCACATCGGTAGATCTAAATAAAACCTTGCATGGATTTTCACTGTACGGGCGCTCGTCGACCTCTGTCTCATTAAGCAACTTGAATACGGGACTGCAATTAAACTGCAATTTAGTCGCTGTCCATCATAACTAGCAGCACTCTCACGCTCTCTACAGTCTCAAGGGCAACAGCCATGAACCTATTTGAACAGTATGACCCCACACCATCACAAATAAACCCCACCAGACGCATCCATGTATAACCAACGGCAATGATCCTTCAGATGAGGTGAAGGGAGACTATCGTAGCTCACAGTGCTGTGCTGTGTGTGTGTGTGTGTGTGTGTGTGTGTGTGTGTGTGTGTGTGTGTGTGGGTGTGTGGGTGTGTGGGTGCGTGTGTGTGTGTTCCTCTGCAGCCAAAGTCAACCCGGCGTCACTGTACTCAGAGGTCATGATGTACGTGCTGCTGGTGTTCCTCACCCTGTGGCTCCTGGTGGAGATGGTCTACTGCTACAGGAAGATCTCCAGAGCCGACGACCACACCCAGGACCCCGCGTGAGTCTGACAGCCTCACAGAAAACACAGGCAGATATACAGCCTCACAGACAAAGGCAGACATACAGCCTCAAAGACAGGCAGACACAGGCATAGATACAGCCTCATAGGAAGGCAGACATACAGCCTCACAGACAGGCAGATAAAGACACGCAAGCAAAGCTGTGGGCACACACGCATGCAAAAACACACACGCACACACACACAGCAAACTGCATGCTATCCTTGTATATCTGCTATGTCAGCCAAGGGCACTGACATGTCTTTGAATGAGCTGTGTTGCTGTATTCTCCTATTGACCTTGATCAAGCTCACTGAAGGAGCAATGCAGACATGCAGAGCTAAACATGCCAGGGGGATAACAGAGAAAAAGCATGTGGAGGCAGCGAGAGTGTGTGTTTGTGAGTGTTTGTGTGAGGGTAAGAAGGAAATGTAGTGCACGAAAGGGAAAAAAAAGAAAGAATGATTACAAGAATAAGAGAGGAGGAGGCAGGAGGAGAGAGGGAGAGAGAAAAATAGGGCGAGACAGAGAGTGAGTGAGACATAGAGAGAAAGAGAGAGGGCAGGAGGGAGGGAGTGAGGGAGACAGAGAGTGAGAGGGAGAGTTACCCAGTGCCACACTAATCTGTCTTTTGGAAGGCCACCTGGCAGGTGTGGGTAAATCTGAGCACTGCTGACTCCCATTCCCATTCCAATTCTAAACAGCTTTTTTTTCCCAACATCCTGCCCAGATCTGCAACTCGTTAATAAACAGAGTTTTTGCATCACCTTTGATTGGCCAACAAAGACCAGAGCGTACCTGTGCGGTCAGGTCTCTGTGGGCTGCCAGGTCTCTGTGGGCTGCCAAACCGCTGACTTGACCACACACATCCAGACAGGCAATTTATGACCCCGACATCACCAGCCTGTATAGTTTAGAGTAGATAAGTGCTGATAAGTGGTTGACTGGAAATACACTGAGTGACTCCATGCTCCTAATAAAATGCAGAACACACAGACGCTGATGGGCGGGGCACAGCTGTGTGTGGCACCGGAATGAAGTCGTTATAGCGTGAAGTGGTAAAAGTATTAGGCGTTCCTCTTACAGGTGACAGGAACGATCAGAGGAAAATAGGATATGCTTTGCTTTCTGACAAGGTAAAAAATGCAATTCAGTAATGCTGTTCAGTCATGCATGTTAAGTTCAGTTAAGTTCAGTCATGCAAATCAACAATTTGAGTTGAGCATTGAAGGCATTTTATTGCAAGGCTAGCGGTCTGCGGGTTGCCATGTTGTGACGACTGCTCTGTTGTGATTTAGGGAATAATATAAGCTATCTGACAGCCCAACAGCTGATGCGTGCAGGTCTCCAGCGATCTTCCTGGAGTAACTCGACAGAAACCTAATGAACAACATGGCAGATGTTCTTCAATGCAAGTGAATAGGCACAAATATTGTATCCATAGGCAGTTTGTAGGCATTTGGTGCAGTAAGAATTGTAAATGGGGTCACACACCAGGGGTCTCGCCTTTTTTCAAAGATGGCTCAGCTCCATCTGTGACAACATTTACAATCTACAAATGCAGATGTAAAACCAATGCTTTCCACACAGCCACCAACTAGTTGCACAGCCCCGACTGTTGGATTCTCCCTCCAATTGGAACCCAATCGCTTTCAAGACATGAAAATCAATGTCCTGCCTTGTTATATGCTATGTCCTTTCTATTATGCATCACTACACGATGCTCCTCCTGGGTCATCCAGGGTCAAGGCAAGGGACACCACTTTACAATTCAACCATTAGGGACCGATTCATGTTTGTTCCTGATCCATACTTCCGCAATCAGACCAGACTACCTTACTGTTTTCCTCTGGGAGTCAATGGCTTGAAATCAGATGACTTAGCTGCACCAATCTTGCAACAGATCTTTGATCTATATGGAACGGCAGTCGAGTCAGTCAGAAGTATGAAAAATATGCAGTGACAGTCCAATTACAAGAGTCCGGGCTGATTTAATTTGCGAGTGGGCTAGAATGACAGTACAAAGATTATGCTGACTCTGTGACTATTAATAGTGATGGGTATGCTATGCTTTGACTGAACTACACTTTAGAATAATGCGTGATTAAGTGCACCCACTCAGCACAGAGCCTCTGTTGGATGGAGCACTTCACAGTGAATTCAGACGTAGTTCAAAGTTCAGAGGTCATGCTTTGTGCATTTATAGTGATAAGTTCAATCGCTCAACACTGCCATTATGTAACCAAGAGAAATTGACATATACACTGTTAATGTTAGCATAGACCATTTTTTTTGTAAGCATTCCGATTGTATTGCTATGATAAATCATTAACCAATAATAACAATGTGTATTATTGGTAAATACAATGTGATCGTTATTATTGAATTGTTCATACTCACAATATACACACATTTAATTACATAACTATGAGTAAGAAACTAACTATGGCATTTTCTTAAGATATATTCTTTATTTTCTTGTCTGCTTTATTTATTTATGCGTTTACTTATTTGTGTTTATTAATTAAGGGAGTTAGAAAAACACAAGTTAGACATATTTAGATCCAGATTTTCGATGGGATTTAGCATTGCGAACGGGTGAAATGTATAGCGCAACCTAGAAAGATCACATTTACTAAAAAAGCCCAGTTGACATTTCATTTCTAGAACTGCCTTTGTTTTTTCTGCAGGACAAACTACCTAGCCATACCTTCTGAGCAAAAAGACAATCCAGCTGAGCCGGTTACTGATGTTACCGAATAAAAGTGGTTGTCTTGCAACCACAGACACGGTACTTTACCAGAGACTCAAACTGATCTGCGACCAAACAAACTTAACCCTCCATTTCAACTCATCCTTTGCATATTTCCACAATTAAAGGTTGTACCAGTAAAAAGCAATGTCTTCAAACCACACAGAAAGCATGATGACCGTAGGATACGTGGATGTTTTTGAGTGATAGTGAAGGACACGCCCCGAGTCGTCATTATAACACATCCACAATAGCTGTCAGTTGGTTTTGGAAGACAAACTGGTAGAAAAAGCATGCATTTATCTGTGTATATATGCGACATTGTAATTGTTAACCAGTACTAAGTAATTCATACTGTCAGCATACTGCCACAACCTTTAAGACTTAATCAATTTGTTTGTATTTGTTGCTATGTTTTTTCAACATTCTTGTTATTTACACACTACACAAACATACATCCCTGCCATTTTCACCACATATACTTACTGTGTTCATAGTTTGCTGTTCTACTGTGTGCATAATACCAATAATGTCATGATTCCATTTCGATTATGGAAATGTATGTTTATGTGTGCAAGAGCTACTTTATGCGTGTCATGAGGAGATATATAATCGTTTTACACTTGAATGAGATGAGGATTCTTTGTCTTTGCTGAACAGGAACGATGTGTTTGAATTTGAACACGTTTACATTGTTCTTTCTTTTCCAGGTACTGACCGATACGAAGGCCACCTCAACGTTGCGGGGGCAGCAGCACAGTTATGTACACAGACATTGTTCACACACTGATTTCACTGAAAACACTTTGAAACACTCGTCAACTCGAGTGCTCACGCTATGGTCAAATACGTTGTCAATCAGAGAGAAATTGGAGAGCAATGTTCAGCCTCTAGGTCCCATTGTTCTCTCATCCACTCCCTCTGTACTCTGCTGTGTTGCTTGCATTGTGCAACGGTCGAGGGGATGCAAACTGATATTAAAAACTGAATACCAAACTGCATGTCTGATACAGTTTGTTTGTTCTGTCCGTGTGATTCATACTCTTTTGATGGACAATGTTGAGATGGTAGTCAAAAGGCAGTTTCTACTGTGATATATTCTCTTCTTTCTACTTTTAATTTTTTACAATAAAAGGATTGCATTGCTTTGTATACTGTATGGATGTGTATCTTGTGTCATAGTAAAATACTACTAATAGTACTCAAAGTACTGGATAATACTGTGTAATTTGACAATATTTCAGTTGATGAAGTCGTCTTTGCCTTTCCTTTATCGTGTCCATCTGAAATCTGTGTTACCAATCGCCCTGACCTCTAACCTCCGCTGTTGCTTGTGTTCTCCAACAGCTACAATAGCAGCGCTCCATATGTGCCTGAATCTATAGGGAAAATACTGTAGAAAATAATGTGTTTCATATATTTGGTGCAATGATATCATTCTGCATGATGTGTGTTACGCATTCTTATGCCCTGTGTGAGAGATCTGCCTATATTGGAATAAATGTATTGCACAATCAGTTTAAGCTCATGGTCTTTTCCACCACTTACCAGCCATCATTATTTCCCTGTGAAATGTATCGTTCTGGACAGATCCTAAACTCATGCCTAGCTGCGCACGCATCGAATATACAAGTAAATGTAGCGCTTCTCATTTTCCCAGGTATCCAGATATTGAGAGGTAAACACAATATCTACTATAAACAGCAACTGTATAACTTCAGCTTTTAGGCTCAAATACCTCATCTCAGTTTAAAGTCAACCTGCCTCTCTTTCAAAACTCTGTGCCCCCTTTAGGCTTCAGTGTATTAAATGCACAATAGTGGAGCTGAGGCATATTATCAATGTGTGCTCTAGCTGTATTATAGTTAAAAATTGCAAAGGCTGAGAGAGCATTGTTCTTCTCTTGAACATGAGCTGCCGGGGCAGGTGACAGCTAGCTCCAACAGAGTGACAGTGAAGATGGAGAAGATAAAGAAACAGCAGTGAGACGGACAGTGATGTGACTACAGGGGATGTATAAAGCCACCTCCCCCCCCCCAGCCCCGCTTGAACCACCTCCCCCATCTGATAGCTGCGACCCACAGCTGTGACGATATAGCAGCAGCTGTTGTTATAGCAACCCAGGAATGACTGTGAGCCGGCAGATTGCCTGGAAAAGATAGCACTGTGGTGTCTAGCATCTTCCATGTGTCCACAAACACACATAAACACGTGCATGCACATACACAAAGATGCACGCACGACAAAGACACACACATGCACATTGACTTTGACGGACACATGCATACACCATTGCACCAACACACACACTAATGAGTAGGTTAAACTGTAATTTTTTAACAGTCATATGCACCATCAGGCTTCTTAATGAGAGAGACTACAGGTGTGTGGATCCAGCAGTGGCCTGTGGGACTGCACTCACAAACCTGACCTCTGGGTTTCTGAGGGTCTTTGTGAAGGGGGAAAAGGCAGAACTAACTAAACTTGTCTCCATCTCTTGATTTCAAATAAATTGCTTATCGATTGTGTACCGATCTCACACACACACACACACACACACACACACACACACACACACACACACACACACACACACACACACACACACACACACACACACACACACACACACACACACACACACAGATGCCTTTGCCATACTCTTGCTAATAGCGGCTCTCTCATCATCCTCAGTTGATTGCCCTAGTAAGCCATGTCCTACTAGCAACATACACTCTATATGTTGACTCATCTTGCCCTCGCTCTCTCTGTCTCTCTCTCTCTCTATCTCTCTCTTACTCTCTTTCTCTCTCTCTCTCGCTCTGACTACCCTCATCGCTCTCTCTCTCTCTCTCTCTCTCTCTCTCTCTCTCTCTCTCTCTCTCTCTCTCTCTCTCTCTCTCTCTCTCTCTCTCGTATTACATTGTGATTCCCCAGGGAAACAGCCCAGTAATGCGACCCACATTGTACAAAAATACTTTTCAATTATAACAGCAGGCTCGCCCCGACCCTCACAAACACTGCTGTCTGCATCTCAAGTCCTGTCCTCACAAGAACGTTTCACTGCATTAGCAGTGAGCAGTCTCCACAGGGTGGAAACACACATCTGCTACAGCTAACGGCTTAGACAACATGCGACACTGCTGAGTTTGAAATTGTGCTTTTTTAAAAAGCTCATTAAAGGCTGTTTTTTGCAGTGGCTGCCTTGTTTTTTTGTGCAACTGGGTTGCTCTCTGTGGCTGCTTATGAAAGCTCAACACTAACGCCAACAATAATAGATCAGCATTAAAATGTTAATTGAGCCATCTACCCATCAGTCATAAAGGGTTATGTAATCATATGCTGACATAGTTCATCTATTAGGGGTCTTTGTCTCCCCCTAGTGTAACACATACAGAGTTTAGGTCACAAGAGTTGACATGTTATAAGTGACAACTCAGCTCTTCACGAAAATAAACTGTTCTGTGTATATTCTAAGTACTCACTAGCTTTCTTTATGATAGAAGTCCAATGTATTGTTGCTACGGTATATACTAATATGGAACACGCTTTATGTTCCCTGATTAACTGGTTGCGGCCACTCTATAATTTCGATCAGCAGCCGTCTCTTGGTGGTGCTATTTTGGGGACTCCACACCCACCTGATGTCATCAGCCATGATGGATGGAACAGTAAGGTCAATAAAGTGCTCGGGCGGTCATAATTATTCATGGGGGCATTAGCAGTCGTCTTGGTGATGAGGATGATAGGATCATGGGAGTTAGAGAGGAAGACATGTTTTTCTTGTTTTATTTTCCAACCTCCTCTTACTCTGCCTCATTGACACCCCCAACACCTCCACCTCCCCCCTGCGACACACACCTCAACGCCTCTCCACCTCCTCCCTCTCTCATTGAGTCTTAATCCTCTGTACGGTAACGTCCCCAGAGAACATTTTGCAAGCCTGCACCAGACCAACCCCAGGCTGAGCAAGTGTTTCCACTGCCGTTCTTCACTGTTTCTTTCCATTGAAAAAAAGCAAGCAATACTGTCTGTAAATAAGGTGTGTTGAATCATGTTCTCCCTAAACATTCACAATGCCTATAAAGCTTGTTTGCACAGAGTTCCAATGTTTTTATTTGGATTGGTTGTGATGTAGCAGTTTAACAATTGGATGAAGTTTTTGAAGCCTTCAAAACATCCTTCCGTATTCAAAAGCACAAAACATATTTGAAGTAAAAGTATTGGCATTCATTTTAAACAAAGGGGAGTCTTGGGAAATGAGGACCATTGAAATGGAGCATTTTGAAATCATCCATAATGCTGATGCTGATAATCATCTCATGTATTGTTCATTCCTGCATAGTTAATTTCGGTTGATTTTCCGTCTGACCATCATTCTTGCAAGGATCTTCATTTGTGTATTTCTTCGGTATAGAGAACATTATAGCTCTTAAAATAATCTTGGTTTGGCCAAGGTTCAGTGGTGTTATTTAAACATTGTTATTCAATCATAACCGGCTAATTGAAATCAGCATGATTCATGCGGAGACAACTAACCTTGCTCTTTCTATTATTTTATATTCCATCGCCCTCCAAAGCCAAAGCACATTGTGAAATCAAACACCCCGATCCATTCCAGCACATTTCCTGAGCATTTCTTAACAAGATTTCTGCCAACACTTCTAGCACCTCTTTACACCAAGTTAGCATAATTGGATTTCGGACAAAGCATTTTGTCATCTTTGATGAAAGCCAAGATCTATAATTGTATCAATGTTGTCATTTAAAAGTTTGTTTCAATTCCATCAGGTGTTTTAATGCACTAGGTGAGGACAGGAGAGTCACTCCTTCATTTTAAACAAAGTGTGCCATGCTCAATGGTTGAAAGGCTTCACAACCAGCATTGTCTGTCATTGTGGTGAGGCCTAGTTCATATTTGGTCAACATGCCACAAGGGTGGCTACAATTTTAGGTTTGCTATTTATCATAATTAGGTTGCTTTAATCCAATGCGGAGTGCTCCCTGAATATGGAGATTTCAACAGGCAGCAATTGTTAACCCTCAGAGTTAATTATTGATAGTGACAATTTGAATTAACCTCAAATTTTCTATTTCCTTTTTTTGCCTTTTTAGTTAGCAGAAGGTATAAAAATGTAACCGTATAAATGACTTGATTTAGAATGCTGCGTAACACAAGTGGTTGACAAAAAATCGTTTTAACTAGTTTTGCGGGTACAATATTTCAATTTGAGGATTTCAATGAATCTTCAAAGTGTTTCTGTAAATCGAGTGGCTCGTTGGAGTCTAAGCTCCTATCATGTGTGCCGCTCTCCCGGCGTGTTTACAGTGTCTCAAATTAAAATACAAAATCATGTCATTCACCACACCCCTAGCCACTTAGAAAAACTCATTATAAAACCGAAATGCATGAACAGCCTCTTCTGCATTCATTGCTCCCCCCCCCCCCCTCTCTCTCTCTCCCTCTCTCTCCCTCTCCTCTCCCCTCCCCTCGTATCCATCCATCCATCCATCTCTCCATCCTCGGTCCTCTCCATCAACCCGTCCATTCTTCGCTCACCTCCATTTTCCAACAAGAGGGTGGCCATTATTGGACAGGACAAAGGGGAGGCCTTAAATAAAAAGAACATTTACAAGTCAGACCGTGTGGTGCAGGGGAGGGGGAGCGGCGAGAGGTGGGGGTCTCCGCTCTTTAATTGGTGCTCAGAGGATGGGGACGGAGCCGTGGCCGCGTGACGTCACCCTCCTTTTGTTAGTAAAATGAACACCTGGCCACCAGAGACGTGCTAAATCCCGGACGAGTGTGTAGGCCACACCTGGGGCCCGCCACACAAACACAAGGTGGCAAAATAATACAAACGCCAACGGCTAGAGTCGCGCAATATCGTGCAAATACTCCTCATGGTGTGTGTTGTGTGTGTGGTTTGTATGTGTTTTTGTTTGACATTGTGTGTGTGTGT
Organism: Gadus morhua; assembly: GCF_902167405.1. Taxonomy (NCBI): domain Eukaryota; kingdom Metazoa; phylum Chordata; class Actinopteri; order Gadiformes; family Gadidae; genus Gadus; species Gadus morhua. The sequence continues at coordinate 17,883,155 of NC_044063.1, forward strand.
ATGTTGTGTTTGTATGTGTGTATGTGCGCTGTAAGTGCGTTTCTTTGTGTACAGTGTGTGTGTGTGTCTGTCCTTCGTCTGTTTGTCTGTGTACTGTGTGTGTTTGTTTTGTGTGTGTGTGTGTGTGTACTTTGTGTGTGTGTATTTGCACGCGTGTGCACGTGTGCGTGCCTGTGTATGTATGTGTGTGTAAGTGTTTGTGTGTGTAACTGTCGACTAAAGCAGGCGCGCACCAGCTGAGGGCTGTGTTAACGTGAAGTATGCTGCTAGAGTAAGAGTAGATTAACGGACTATGTTACAGTAACCGTAGCCCCTGGCTGCTCAGCTCTGCCGGCGGCCTCCCCTTTAAAGGATGGGTTTGTTACCATGGAGAGAGAGTTAGCATTGCTACATGTGCTGCAGCACGGTTTAGAGAGAGTGGAGCGGAACGAAAACCAAACTCAATTGAATGCAGGGGGTCGTTAGAGGTGTTAGCGTGCCTGCCGCCGATAGCCATGATGCGCGTTTTACTCTTTGAAGTCGATCAGTGGAGAGGGAAACAGGGTTTATCACTTCACTGAATCCCAGGGAGAACGGCTTTACTTTTTCTGTACATCCAGCAAAATAGCAGTTGGCTGATATGTTTCTAGACAGCTGTAGTTAGGGAAAGCAACACCATGTCTGATAAATGTTATGATAACCCTCAGGTTAAACACAGGAACACACACACACACACACACGTACTGTTGCGCACATACACATGCATGTGAAAGCTTACTCAAACAGGCGCACACACACACACACACACACACACACACACACACACACACACACACACACACACACACACACACACACACACACACACACACACTCTTTATGCACAAATGCATGTAAATGTACACACATACTTACACACACACACACACACACACACACACACACACACACACACACACACACACACACACACACACACACACACACACACACACACACACACACACACACACACACACACACACACACCGAAACACAAATGTGGTTATTCTCTTGCATGACCTTTTTG
>NC_044063.1:17886702-17901702 GCF_902167405.1 Gadus morhua
CGCTCACTCTGCCTACTGGAGCTGCCACAGCTGGGAGACGTTTCTCATGAAGGACCCTAGCTTCGCCTCACCATGCATCCACAGAAGCTCCACGGCTGGCTGGTTGCCTAGCAACGTGCATCAAGCCAAAGGGGGATGGGAAGGGCTTTACGCCCCCCTTTGTTCTTTAGTTGAGTATTATTATTATTTAGAAATGTTCCATTGTGAGAAGACTATTGCTGTGGCTATTGACACCGAGGCTATCTCAGTGACCCAGACACTAGGATCTCCCCAGCCAGGGGACAACCCTCGCCTGAGTTCAGCTCATCCCAGGATGGGCGTTGTTGACCAGAGTGATACACAATGTGGGCTGTCATTATGATTACGGCAAAACCTTCCAGTCACGATGGCTGTCCGTTTTTTCTGGGGCTGTGTTGTAATCTTCGTCGCTGTAATCTCGGGCTTTGGAGTGTTTTAGTCAACTACAAACCGCGTGAAATACAAAGATACAACATCGAAGTCAGCTTCTCTCCCGCTAAACGGTTTGTGTTTGAAGGAGCCGACAGAGCACCCATGTGTACGAAGCATCGCAGTCCCTTGGAGACAGCTGCGATAGGGGGTTTCTCATTGATATTTATCCCTCGTAACTTATGGTTGCCTGTGTCCTTAGATGATACTATAACTGGTGTTTCTCCGTTTTGGCCGTATCTTTCTGAATCAATCAAGTCAATACATCTTGTTAATGAGCAGGGCTTGTATTATTAGTCCGTTGATGGCTTGGGAATAAACCACTGCATTTAATGAGATAAATTCTGGTCCTTATCTTGAGCTTTTCTATTCAATAACAGAATAACTTAAATAAGTCCAGTGATATATCCATTGTCGTTATCTATACTCCCCCGCTCTCCTCCCCCCCCCCCCCCCCCCCCCACGTTCTTCTCATTACGGCTGTAGGAAGCGAGGGCAAGCGGTCATGTGTCTTCGTTACATGGGCATGCACGTGTGCCCATGCGCATGTGTATTTAAAGGACAGTTTTGGCAGTACATCGTTGCCCTTGAACTGAACTCCAACATAGACAGGCTCCTGTTAATGTCCGCTCACATGTCAGGCGACGCGACGCTCAGCGGTAGTGAAGGCTGAGGAGCCTTAACTGCATTAGGTGACACTCACTATCGCACAGAGTCAAGGGGACTTCTGTCCCCTGTCATCCGTTTTCATGGACTGAAGACACAGTGCCCAGTGGAGGTATACAGTAACGGATGCCCACGCTTAAATGCCAAGACACACACACACACACACACACACACACACACACACACACACACACACACACACACACACACACACACACACACACACACACACACACACACACACACAGACAGAAACACAAAAACACCCAGAGAGTTAAACACAAACAGACACTTACAGGCCCACTTTCACGCACACACTCACACACACACACACACACACACACACACACACACACACACACACACACACACACACACACACACACCCACACACACACACAGACACACACACACACACACACACACACACACACACACACACACACACACACACACACACACACACACACACACACACACAACCAAAAGGAGACACCTATCAAAAATCCCTATAAGAGTGAAATAACACAAAATGCCTGAGGCACTGAAGATCAATGTCTGCAGTCCTGGTCTGCAGAAGGGACCTGTAGGTATCTCAAACAGCACAACTATGGAATAAATCTGTGCCAAAAGTATTTTATGCATTTAAAGGTAATCAAAAAGCCTAGATGTCTGAATTCTGACTTCCTTCTCTGCACCATAATGCATGCCTTCAGTCAGGGAGGTACACAGAGCGGTCATCATGATGCATATGGCCGGGTGACAGTCGCACCCCTTCCCTTCACCTGTCTCCACATCAAATTCATGCCAAAACAAGAGCGCAAAAAGACTGAATTGTGTTTGTGACAAAGTACGTAACAAGAAACATTGCTACATCTACACCTCAAATAGTTTGTTGATGTCAAAAGACTCTACCCTTTTGGACATTTAAAAAGATCCTCTTGGATAATTGAAGGTTGGAATTTCAGCCAACAGTCTTTTAATAATGTTGTCTTTCAAAATCTTCTTATAATTATTCTTCCGTGGTGTCATTACGGATTTTTTCTGGGAAATCCAAATTCCCTATCCCTATCCCATCATCTCTCTCTCTCTCTCTCTCTCTCTCTCTCTCTCTCTCTCTCTCTCTCTCTCTCTCTCTCTCTCTCTCTCTCTCTCTCTCTCTCTCTCTCTCTCTCTCTCTCTCTCTCTCTCTCTCTCTCTCTCAGTATTTCTATCTTAATCTTATTTCTAATTCCTCATGGTCCTTCCTCTACAATACAGTCCCTAGAGCCATCAGGCTCATCAACGGGACGTTTGTGTACTGGGCCTGATGCCCTGATTTCTGATCTCTGTTTCTGCTTTATTTTCCCTGGATATATGAACCCATCTTACTATCATTGCACAATCATTTTTTCAACCGTGGATTATTTATTTATCCACGGCATTAACAATCTCCATAATGTATATCTAATGGTGTGTTTCTGTTTTGAGCTACTTGCTGCATTCATTTTCTTTGGGTTTAATACATTGATCCATCTATCTATCTATATATCCATCCTTCCATCCATCCAACCCATCCATCCATCCATCCATCTTTCTATCTATCCATCTATCTATCTATCTACCACACCATGCAGGTCTTTTTGTCCTCATACATTGGCCCCGCCCCCTGATCCTGTTTTTTTCCATGGTTCCCTTGATGTAACCTGCCCATAGTAACCCTGTTGTTACAGCAGCAGGAAAGACACTGAGACCCAGGCCGTGTGTTTCTCTCACGTGAAAACATAGAATACATTTTATGTGAAAGCTATACAATCAAGCATGTCTATTTTTGAATGGCAGTAGCTTAGGACATTGTAATCTCCTTGAATACATTTTGCCTTCACGGCATTCAGGTTTTGGACAGGAATTGCCAACATGGAGACCACAAAAAAGCAGAGACACACACAATACACACCAGACAAGTAGATACCTGCTGGCTCCCATCACAATATGTTTGTGAGAGTTGGTCTCAGGTGTTTATCCAGTCAACCTTTGCTATGATAAGTGGAAAGAAAGCACAGATACACACACATAAACATATGCACGTGCACGCACGCGCACGCACACACACACACACACACACACACACACTAAAAAACATACATGCACACACACACACTCAAAAAAATACATGCAAACACACACACACACAATATACATGTTCACACAAAGACACTGACTAAACACCCTCCCACACACACACACACACACACACACGCACACACACATACACACACAAACACAAAAACACACACGCACACACACTCACACAAGCACACACACAAACACACGCACATACATACACACATCACACGCATAGACACGCAATGTAAATGCAAAAACACACCTCTGGCATTGCCATTCTGGAGGGCAGCCAGAGGAGGTGTGTAAACCAAGCAGATGCAGGCAGTTCCAAAGAATGGAGGGCAACCTTCAGGCTGCCACAAAACAGGACCAAAGTCAATTGCTGCCCTTTGATTTGGACAGCACATACAAGAGTTCCTTTAGACCCCAGGTCTGTGGTGACTAAAGTGTCTCAGTGGCACTCTGAGGTCTCTCTCTCTCTCTCTCTCTCTCTCTCTCTCTCTCTCTCTCTCTCTCTCATTCGCCGATACCCGCACAAATCCACATGAATAGGCACTCGAGCAACCTACAATCAAACACACACACACAGAAACACACACACACACACACACACACACACACACACACACACACACACACACACACACACACACACACACACACACACACACACACACACACACACACACACACACAAACACACACACACTGAGCTCCATTTATTCATGCTTACGTCTAGTTCTTGCCCAGTCAGCAGTGCTTTGTGAATCTTTTATAATTGTTCTGTTTTTAAAGACTTGTTTTACGAGACGGTCCAGAATTTCTTTAAAGAACACAGGTAAGTATCATTGACCTCTCTAGCGGCTTGCTACCACCCTATTAAAAAGTGGTGGGTTGGATATGATACATCCAACTATTTTATGCAATGTGTTTCCTACAGGGGTATCATGGAGGTTCAGGGGCAGGGGTGGAGGCCCTGCTACGATGCTGCACACTCAGAAACTGAGGACAACATTTTTGGGCCATCTTTCACCTGTGCTCTGTTTCAATTCATCCAGACATAATTTAGCTAGAAAAATTAGCTCTGACTCCGGTTACGGCACCAGACTTTGTTAATTGCCAGTGCAAATGAAATCCTTTTCTCAAATACCATCCTGCAATAGTTGAAGCTGTGACGTTCACTGCCACATGACATATTTTGTTTGAGTAGTGGAGAAGAAACAAACCACATATAACTAACTAGACAAAAAGTGTGGTCAGATATAGTGCTCCTAATGACAGAGAGTGTGTGGCCAAACATTGTGCTCCTATAGGCTGAGAGTGTGTGGTCAGACAGTGTGTTCCTATTGGCTGAGGCTGTGTGGTCAGACGTTGTGCTCCTATTGGCTGAGAGTGTGGGGTCGGACAGTGTGCTCCTATTGGCTGAGACTGTGTGGTCAGACGTTGTGCTCCTATTGGCTGAGAGTGTGTGAACAGAGAGTGTATTCCTGCTGGCTGAGAGTGTACGGACAGACGTTGTCCCAGACCTGGCTGCAGGACGTAGCAGGTATTCCCCACATGTCATTGTTAGCCTGCTAGGTTTGAGTCCGAAGGCTAGATGGACGGTTCATTAGCCTCACATTGGCCTGATGTGTCCATTGCAATACTCTATTAATATAGTAGCGTCTGGGCTAGTCTGGGCTGACGTCAAATGAATCATACAAAGGCAAACTTTCTTCTTTTACTTTCATATAAAAAAGTTGTGAGCTATCATTTGCCTTTACTGAAGTTTGTTTGGAAGTTGTGGAGCTGATTAAAGTTATTTTATCAGATGATTTGTTCACAATAGCACTCCCAGGGACCCTTTACAACACCCTGAACTTAAAGGAAACGTTGAGGGAGAACATAAAGTAGAAGCAGCCATAAAACAAAATGTGGAAAGAGCTGACAGCTAACTTCAAAACACATTTAATTTCCAGTATCTACAGAGAGTCCTCCTGTCAACCTCATTGAATTTAGATGGATGGGTTTGTCAGCATTGCTGATTGGGTCAGACGGTATTCAGCTACTGCGACGTGTACTGCTAGACTAGGCTAGAATTTAAGTTATATCCTTAAGCCAAGCAGAACTATTTATCTTTTAACATCTACATAGATGACATTTTACTGTAGTGACCCACCTCTTGATATAACTGACAGCCTTCTTCACTCACCTCCGTGGCAGAACGAGAATAGCTCAGCAATTCTCACCTTCTTCACAACTTTAAGACTATCAGATTTTTCATTTCACTTGGGTTCCTAACTCTGTGTGCGTGAACTGTGGCCTTTAATAGTTTCTTTGTACCTTTTACTGCTTCTGGGTCTTTGTAGGTCCAACTGTGTGGCCGTGAATAAATAATTCCAAATCTGTTGCATCGAGAAATGTTTTATTCATCTGTATGTCAACACAGATTATCGTTCAAGGATTAGGTGCAGAGAGTGTGGTGGTTAAGGACTCAAATGGAGTTGTATCACCAATCTCTGCAGTGTACCTGTACGCACCGTTCACAAAGCTGCCTAATCCTCTTACCTGCTGCCTAATGAAAAGCATCAGGATTTACTGTAGCTCAAATTAAATAAATAAATATCTAAATCCTATTGCTGCCACTCTGGGTTTGCTTGTCTTACAACAACATATGATCTCTTCTTTCTTTGAATACTTATCTGGGCCATGCACCATAGGGTTCTCTGGCAGGGAGTAAAGGAGCCATGTCCCTCCAGCTGGTTAATGACCGTACTCTACACCATCTTCAACCCTTGCTAGTTCCCAATTAAAGTTCAAAGTTGGACGTGCTGCAAGGCGTTCTCAGCAGGGTCCTCACATGAGATCTGTGAAGCCCCTCACGTTTTCAAAGAACCACAGGCCCTTTGCCCGATGCCCATGTCAAAGGTGTAGCAATGAGCTCTTTCTGATGATTATCCACTAAAGATGCAGGTCCCCTGGCTGGTATTACACGTTTTAAACAGAAACTAAGGCAATTTTATGAACCAAAACTAAAAATAAATCCCCAAAATTGATAAATTACTCACAGACACATAGGCCTACTCAACCATCAGTTGACCTGCAACGTGCCGCAGCTGAAGTATTGTACTACTTCAAAGATTTATTTTTTTATATTCACATGCCAACATTGGGCGATTCAACTAAGTATGTGGGTTGTTGGAAAAGATACGTGGTAAGATGCAGCATACGGAGCGGCTTATTTGTGGTATTTTGATACATAAATACCCCTTTTTACGAAAAAACAACACAGTAATGAACTTATTAGTATGGAAATATAGTCGCTTAAATACTTCAGGGCCCGATGTCATTGGGGGTAAGATTAGGATGAAACTTTCATTATTTTGCCCCTCCCTTCATCATTCTGATTATTTCTATTTTTGCTTTTAGTGAAATAAATGAAGATGCCGACTACTAAGTGATCGTTTTAGTTTGTTGTGTCTTGCAGTAATGTGCTTTCACCAACAGTATAAAGCGCGGTGTAGATGACTTTTCCCCATTGTCACGACCCCACTGGTATAAATGGAAAACGTCTCTCTGTCTATGCAGGAGTCGAGACACGTAAGTGGTAGCCATCCAGAGCTGGCAGGCAACTGGCTTCCGGCCACGTGAGTAGTGACTCACCTGGGTTCCTAACGGTAGCTGTCTCGTTCAGTTATTGTTTTGACATATAACATAGACAAACAAAGACGACAAAGGGGTGGTCACGTTCCCCGTAGGAATCCTTAATTCTGGTGTGGTCATGGTATGTGGGTGAATGGGCTTTACAAAGTCCTATGATTTGGGAGTGTAACCACTGGGCACCATGATGTCTATTTAGACATGTGTCGCAATCTTGGATCCCTCAGGTGACCATAATCAAGGCCAATCAAGGGAGCCACTCCCACAGTTACCATGACCACCCGTTACCCACCAGCCGGCTCGTTTTATAGGCTACCCAGATGGGATTAAAAAAAGTTAAATAATTCCAGGAATCTGATTTCTGACTTTACACATTTTTGTTTTATGAAGACAGCGGAATTTCTTTTATTTTTTTATTTTTATCAAAGCAAAATCAGTGGCCTCGCTTTTGTTTTCATTGAGCATACCAAACAACCCTAAGGGCAACATTGCCTCTTTTGAATTCTGATTTCCTCTAGTGTTTCATTTTTGTTAAAACGTACTGCGTGTTGTCCTAGTAAAAACCAACCAATCCGCCCCGCACACAGGGAGTTGGGTGCTGGGTTGAGTTGAGTGAGTAAGCATCATCAAAGCCAAACAGGTTTGTGGCACGCTACAATACGACCCGTGATTCATGGAGGTGTGAATGGAAGGAGAGATCAACAACGCCTGCTTCTGAGGTGTCCGTGCGCATGCTGGGGCTCACCTTGGCAAGTTTAGTGCTGGCCGACCTTGGCTCAGAGATTGCCACAATAAACCCTGCTCTCTCGGCCATTACTCTTCATCCTGTCTACACATGCCCCGCCCTTCCTCAGTCCTGCCCTTCCCCAACCCTCTCCTCTTCCACACTTCACAACTTTTGTCTCCGTTATTTTTGCCGAACCGTTAGCGTCAACATAGCGCAACGGCGGAGAGCTGATCGCAAAGAACCGATACCTACATTGATTTATGTATTTTGGTATTAACTCTGTCGTTGGGTCTTGCTCCAGGAGCATTCTGCGCTCCTGGAAGTCATCGGGTCTCCAACTTCTGGCCCGCTGTCTCGTGTGAGCTGGCAGGCTGGCAACACAGAGAGAGTTTTTCTGATGGAAAAGCTGAGGGAGAAACAAAGGGCTTAGATAACCGACCTCTTCCGACCCTTTTCTCCCCCTCAGCAGTTTCAACACTTTCAACCGCTCACAATTCCACAATCCCAGTCCAACGGCCTATTTTTCAGAAAACAGTTACAATTCAATGGGCTTAGAGAGATGCCATGTTTCTTTATCCTTGAAACTGTATGCCCTATTGGGTGTTGTCAATACTTAAGCCTTCCATAACCTCCTCCGAGACATGTAATTACTCAGCCAGAATGGACCAACAGAATGGATCCGTCTGAGAAAGCTATGCTAATCAACGTGCCAGTCGTTCCTTTGATATGACGATTTAGTCTCTGGTGGACGTTGTTTTCTATTCAAACCAAGCTCTTCTTTACCACCATCACAGTTCTAAAGTGCACTCATTGTCTTTGTTGAGCCATTCATTGTAGCTCCCCCCCCCCCGCTCTTATCGCCCCCTAACTGTGTTGTCATGGCTAGATTTTTCTGATGGAGGAGGAAGGAAGGCCACATTGAAGAATAGCACTTTATTAAAAGGTCTCACTCATCATGTGACCCGATGGGAAACAGTGCGTAGCATTGAGCAGCTCAACTGATCACAATCACAGTCCTCATCTGACCTACAGGAGGGCTCCAGGTCGAAACCGTCCTAATAATTACATCCTGTGTCCTCTCCTCAGCACTGTTCCCTGATCTCGATGGAAAACAGCACAAGGTCAGGGAAAGACGTGAAGGAGAATTCATTTGGAAAAGAAGGGGTTGCTCACGATGCTGAATTACTATGATTGTATGAAAATGACGGCTGAATGGTGCGACACTTAAGATATTCCTGCCGCAAGGGATTGTGGGAAGGCATAATCTACTTTCAACTGGAAGGGTTGCCTAGTGCAACCTATGCTAAAGGAGATAAGAAAGAAAGTATTGAAGTACCTTTCCTTAGCATTTAGAGAATACCAACAGCTCTTATCGTGGCTGCCACATAGATATGTCACTTCACTCAGATAGGAACCTTACTAAGCTACGATGTGACCGCAGCCAAGGACTTCTATTTCCTTTTTGTCTCAGATATCTTGTGTTTGTATTCAGTTGAATGTGTTTTTCCTTGAGGGTTGGAGGGCGTCAGTGCTCAATGTCAGAATCACAGCACATGCTCAATGTCATGCTAATGTGCCAAGTGTGCTAAGTGTGCTAAGTGCTAAGCTATGTGCTAAATACTAAGCTATGTGTGGGCAATACAGTGGCTTCATAGAGGGGAATTTCAACTTATTTGAAATCAATATAACTCTCAAACTGTTTTAGAACTCCAAAGCACCATTAACATTCTCAGAAAAGGATAAAGTCAAGGATTGAACAGAGTATTTGATTTGGTGTATCTGTTGTGTGTGTTTGTGCCTGTGTGAGTATCTGTTTGGTGTGTGTACGTTTGTGTGGCGTGTGCATGTGTATGCGTATGTTGTGTGTGTGTGCGCCTGTGGGCGCACACACGTACGTTTGTGGGACCTTTGCATGTGTGTGTGTGTATGTGTGTGTGTGGTTGTGTGGGTGGTGTATGTGTATGTTTGTGCCTGTGTGTGACCTGTGTGTGTGTGTGTGTGTGTGTGTGTGTGTGTGTGTGTGTGTGTGTGTGTGTGTGTGTGTGTGTGTGTGTGTGTGTGTGTGTGTTTTCCTGTGTGTGAGTGATAGTTTTCCAATGGATATCCCCTTTAGCTTTACTCGCACTGGTGTATCTTTTGCAATCCTGCTAACTTATGAGTTTTCGGTGCAAGTCCAGGGTGTGGAGCCCCCGAGGTTCCCTCCAGCCCCCATGGGAGGAATGTGCTGGATGACCAGGAGGGACAAGAACAACAAGAGAGAGAAATCATTCTTACCGTAAAAAAAAGTTGTATTTATACTCAAACATAACAATGTGTGTAATGTAGCGTTAAGAGATGGGTGCTGCTGTCAGGTTTGAAGTGGTTTATGTAGTATTCAGCCACCGCACTCTCATCAGTCCAAGTTAATCGAGGCCAGATCGGGTATCACCAGAAGTGTCCTATGGGAGCCGGGACTGTTTGTAAATCTCATAACTAGTCAAGGGAGTTTGTTTGTGTGGGTGCGTGTGAACTTGTGAATTGTTTGTATGTGTACGTTTGGTTGTGTGTGTGTGTCTGTGCAAATGTGCTTGCTTGTATATGTGGTTGTGTAAATGTGCGTGTGTGTGTGTGTGTGTATGTGTGTCTGCGTCTGTGCATGTGTGCTTACTAGTGAGTGTGTCGGTCTGTGTGTGTGCATGCACGAGTGTGTGTGTGTGTGTGTGTGTGTGTGTGTGTGTGTGTGTGTGTGTGTGTGTGTGTGTGTGTGTGTGTGTGTGTGTGTTTGTGCATGCATGTGTTTGTCAGAGTGAAAAGAGAAGGAGAGAGAGAGAGAGAGAACAGGTGAGTGTGTATGTGTGTGTGTGTGTGTGTGTGTGTGGGGGGGGGGGGGGGGGGGAAGTTATCACTAGAATCAAATCCCCAAAACCGGTTATTTGTTAATATTATATATTCCTTGACCTCGCAAGAAAGTCTGTTCTGCACTATTGAATTTTATCATCCAAGGTCAGGATTTGGGATATGTTTTTCACATTATATAATTGGTGTCAATATGGAGTTGACATAACATCAGAGACTGTTGATCTGATCTTAAGTACATTGCACTTTCTAAAATGCTTTTTTAACTTTGCCTTTATTTTCTATCTAGTTTACTCATTTTTTGCATATGTTTTCTTTTACTTATCTTATTATTTTATTTTATTGTATGACAATGTTTATATGGGAAGGACTTAAAGCCTGCCTTGTGTATGAGAAGTGCTATATAAATAAAGTTGCCTTGCCTTGCCTTGCCTAGACGAGGAAAACAACACTACAGAAAACAATAGAGAAAAGAGGATGGAAAGATTATTTGCTTTCAAGGGCCACTATTAAACCACCACCGGTGAATTAAAAGCCATTTGAAACACTGCCCTGCCTGTACATTTAGGTGGACACTCACCATTATGATGTCAATATATCACTGGGCCGGACAGATTTTGAAATGGCTTAATGGCTAATCAAAATCACACCTTGTGTAATAGTGGCCTTTTAAGTGCCCCCGAAATGCTCTAAACATATAAACTCAAGGATTGAACTCACGGTTTGCCCTGTTTGTTTCTTGGTGTTTATCATAGTAAGGAATACATGTTTTTTTTGTACTTGAAGATAACATTAGCACAAACTATCAGGTCGAACAGGACATGAAAAAAGACGTTATAAAAGTTATTTTACGATTATAGACTAGGCCAAAAGACAATCTGCAGCCTACTATATTATCTTTGACTTTTATATATAGGCTATAAATGCAGTCGTAAAAATGCATACTTGTTCCAAATTGTGTGATTTAGACAGGTCTAATCGAGAGTCGTAATTAAAATAACAATTTGAAAATGGACGGCAACGCGAAAAATAGTGGACTACGATTCTTTCGTAACTCCTCGTATTCGCCTCACGTCAAACCTCACTGAATATGCATCCATTCATTTTTAAAAAAGCACGCGTTTGGTTTCCCATAATGCACACCCCATCCCTTCCCTATCATGTTAAACAGATGAGAAACCCCGCCTCGATGTTTCCATACTCCTTCCGCCTCAGCCTCTTAGAGTGGCTCTGAGGTCTCCAGCCTCCCAGTCGCTCCTCAGAGGAAACCAAGCCGTGCGTACTCGGTGCGTAAAGCTCCCGGACACCACACGGACCGCCGCGCTTATCAACGGCTGCTTGGAGGAAACATAAACCGAATAAAAAAAGAACATACCTGAAGGTTTCACCTGATATCTAGAAGGAGGGAGAATGTTTTTTTTAAGACAACTCGTTTTGCTCAAACGCAATTTTTAGACTAGGATAGTCTAAGCACGGATGCCTCGCACCATCGACCCCTGGGCATCACGTTTTACATTCACATTCTCTTCACTTGTTTTTCACTACAGAACATGAGCAAGCACGCAGAAGACACGGGGAAAGCTGAATGTGAATATTCTTGGATTTAAAAAGGCGTACCTGTCCAAGCAGTGCTTGAGTCAAACTTATGGCGTGAAGGTAAGACAGATGGCTCTTCTGTTTATGATTATGAAGTTTATGATTCTGTCGACTTCTCAAAGATCACACCCACATTGAACCCTTTAGTAAAGAAATGGACCAGCGTTTAACAGCACTTGGGACTCTGAGGAGGAGATTCGGGCTGTATCAATAAAAAGTGATGAAATGCATCTGTTATCAAATTAATTAAGATGCGATGTTGAATGGCCACACGCGTATCTTATGTTTCACATCTGGTTTGCACTAATGTCGTTATAATATGAAACTCAATAGTTCACTTATTGTAAAGGCTCGGGGGTTTTCTGCATGGGTGTTCTATTGGACGCATCAGAGAACAACACAATCATTATTTTCCTCTCATGGATACAATTACCGCCCGTTCAGTATTTTTGCCCTATTTGTTTACGAATCTGGAACATAAATAGTATGCATATCGATCGTGACCTATTGTTTTTCTCACGCTCGAAACTGTGAAGTGTGACTGAGAAGTTGTATCTGATGGAGATGCGTAAGCCCGATGAGCTGCTGTATATTGGATTGTTATCCAACTGTATATTGGATAACATTGGACCTCTTGAACGTCGGAGGTCCGATGTTATTTATGTGGTGGAAATATTGCGCTCAGAGGTGGAGCTGCTGGCTGTTAGATCTCCCAGCTAACCCCGTGAAACACACCTCGTCTATCTTCAGCTCCAGGACGCAGGACGCTCTGAGAGACACACACAGATAGTATAGACCCGTGAAAAAGTGATTTCCTGACTCAATCTGAGCCCTCAACCCCTTAGAAGATCAAAGCAAACGCAGATTTGGCTCAGCTGGGTGGCAATTCTACTTATATCAGGACATGAGGGAGGATCTTCTTTGTTTTTGAAGAAAGCTTCGAAGAAAGCTTTATTTCATCAGTGGTATTGCATCGTTCACCTTCATGTTGGAGCAGCGTGTTATGTACGTGATACTGTATATTACTGTTGCAATAACGTAAGTCACTTACGTAAGTGACTTACAGCAAAACATAGTATAAATCAATCCCCAATATCGTTAAAGTTGGTGTTGCAGGCTATTTGGAAACAAATGGGTCCATAACCACACTATTAGCCCGTCACTTATCCCCAGTTGGTTTTAAGCCTGAGTAAACACTGGATTACACCCAGGAGCCACACTGTGTTGCGTTTTTCAGTCATATGGATTTTTCTTTCTGTTTTTCTGGTGCATTCCTATTATGCTCTGTTGGATCCCCTCTCCCTCAGTGTGTACAAAACAGTCATGCTTGAGTAGTCTGTAGCTGGTGTTTGTCGAACCCGCTCATTTGCGCCAATGGACCGCTCCTACGAGCTAGGTCCCCCCCCCCCCCCACACACACACACACACACACAGAGCGAATGTCCCTAGAAGACCACAGTGTTTAAACACTATCTCTCCATCTCTGGAATGGCTTGAATCAATAAACTGGGATGATTGGGACGGGGGGAGGGATAAACAAGCAGGGAATTAGTGTGCAGAACCAGTGATCCAGTTAATTTCATCTCTCTCCTTCTGAACGTGACATCAAAGCAGACTGTTAACGTTGAGGTGAGTCACGGTTGAAGAAACATCTGTATGTTCTGCGAAACACGTCTGTAGGCTCCCTGCTCTCAGGAGGTTTCACTTAACAGATATATATATATATATATATATATATATATATATATATATATATATATATATATATATTTATACATACACAGAGAGAGAGAGAGAGAGAGAGAGAGAGAGAGAGAGAGAGAGAGAGAGAGAGAGCGAGAGAGAGAGAGCGAGAGAGAGCGAGAGAGAGAGAGAGAGAGAGCGAGAGAGAGAGAGAGGAAGGAAGGGGGAGAGATAATGAGAGAGGTAGAGAGCGAAAGAGGGAGAGAGAGAGCGACAGACGAGAGAGAGAAAGAGGTAGAGAGAGAGAGAGAGAGAGAGAGAGAGAGAGAGAGAGAGAGAGAGAGAGAGAGAGAGAGAGAGAGAGAGATAGATAGCAGGAAACAGGTAAACCTTGTTTCTTACCTCAGAATGAAACTGTCACAATACATGAGATACATGTATTTTCCTTGCAGCTTACCTTGCAATGATAAATAAAAACAATTCCACCTTTGAAACTCGCAAACAGGATAATGTCATGTTTTCAAAACTTTCCAAAAAATTGTTATGTACTGAAAGTTGTGTCTACACTATCACACACTACAAGACTACAGCGACAGACAAAGACCGCCATCCATGCAGATCCAAGCCCACAAAGCAGTGCAATCACAGTTAAAGCACTGCGGTAAAGGCAATCAAACCAAGAGAGAATTCAATGGAGAATCGCAATGGGATTCACGAGTAGGGGACAACAGTCACTTTATGCTTTATAGTTGTTTTCTGAATAGAAATCACTCTAATTGGCCTCTCTGTGTGCTGAGAAATTCCACTAAGTTAGAACCAGGCAATAAGTGATTGAAACAGTCTCCGGTCAATTGGTGATAAAAATCCCAGATGCTGGAGACCCTTGAAGGATGCCACCAGGAGGGAACAAATCTCTGGTCTGGGAGCTGGAAGGGAGTCTGAATGGTAAAGTGAGGTCGTATTGAATGGCCATGATGAATTCTGGCTAAGCACAATCTATAGCATCAAAAGGACGTTTTAGTCTTCTAGATTTTCACACAGAATCCCTCTATAATAGTATTTTTGACTGGCCATCCCCTCCTCTGTCTTGGTCTCACTGCTTGAACACAAGGTCGCCCAGGTGACATACTATTTCATCCCCATGTGATGCAACATAAATAAAACCCTTTTGGAACTGTTAAATCACAAGCTCATCATGTGAGCTTTGCTTAATGCGTCATCCACCTGAGAGCGAGAAGAAATCACTTTGCACCTCATCCAAATATGTAAACATTCTGGGAATTTTCTATTTAAAAGTATTT
>NC_044063.1:17906702-17911702 GCF_902167405.1 Gadus morhua
AGAGGACAGAGCCGCCAGAGCCCGCTCCACACACGTCTGTCTTTGGATGGGTTTGCACTGATCAACACCTCTAACCCTGATGGAAAATCAGTTGTGTGTATCTGCTTTGAGTTTCCTTGTTTTTGAGCGTGAATGTGCGTCTATATGTGTGTGTCTGTGTGTGCGTGGGTGTGCGTGTATGTACCTGCTTACCTGCGTGTTTACAGTGACCTCACAGGAGACGTGCATGGTTGTTAGGTCAGGGCTTCCCAGAGCTTTAATGAGGCCGCTTGTGGCTCGTTACTTTACTTCCTCTTCTCCTGCTGCCAATGGTCACGTGGGCATCCCTCCCCCTCCCTTCCCCTCCCGCCTACCATCTTACTGACGTCTAACCGATTAAATTGCTTCAACCTGAATTTCTTTCATGCATAGCCATCGCACATTACCTATAACAGATACTTGGGAAGAATTTTAAAGGCTTTTGAGGAAGTCCCGGGCGAAATGCCATTCTATATCTTTCTGCCCGGAACACCACTCGTATATTTCTTGAAGGGCTCATTGGGTTTCACCTTTTCTTGTGAGCCAATGGGAACCATCCCTTTGTAGGGAATGTAAAAAATAAAGATAGAGCCTACATCATCAACACAGAATACAGGCTTTTCAGTGATTTGTTTGTTAAATGTGAAACTCTCGACATTTCTCTCCGATGTGCTTGAAACGAAAATCCCTGAGTTGGAGGTAATGAGTATACTTTAATATTTAACATGTTGTTCTAGCTTTCCTGCAGAGGGTTGTCCTCTGCTTCGCTAACATAATGTTATTCATCATTGTTGTCCTTCAACAGCCATTGACAAAACCGGATGATTCCTGTTCCCATACCGTCACTGCAAACACTGCTTAAATGAAGACAGAGAAGCCGTGCACACTTTTCGCCATTAGAAGCCATTATAAAACCATTAACCAATCCCTGAATTCCCGGTTCACCACCTTATCAGATAATAGATGTATACCTAATGAGAGGGAGACAAAGCGGTTACAATAGATATGTCATAATAAACTATACGTGGAAACGTAACGAGCAAAATCAAACATAGACGGGCGTAATTGCACCGCCATGATAAAGGAGTGGTAATTGCCACGCGAGGTCAGGCCGTTTATGTTAAGGGTCTGAAATTGAGGCAACCTGCAAGCCCCGAAGCTAAACCTTTGGTTGTTTAATTGCATGCAGCGGTCTCTTTTACCAGATAGGCATTGACGTGGCTCACTACAGTGTTTTCGACCCGTCATCTAAGAGGCCTGTGGCAGATGGAAAACAAATTAGAACGTAATTATAATCGTGTCTAATTGAACTGTTATTGAGGAGAGCTGTATCTGCAAGACGTTCGCCTGTTTCCCCACTTTTGATAGACAGGCAGAGAGAGGCGGAGGCTCCGGTGTTGAGGAACACTAAACAGGCCACACAATCTTCCAAAGGTGGAGGCTACAACCCTGACACAATGTGCTAAATCACTCGCCGTTGCCTCGTTCGATGGAATCCGAACAAAAGTAATCAGCCTTGTGTTTAGACGACCCGCCAAGCGTCACCATGGGAGCCTGATGGGTTTGTGTGTGTGTTTGCAGGTGTTTGTGCGTGCATGCATTTCGGAGAAATGGCGGTGGCAAATTGAAAAGAATACAATCATATTTACAATCACAAAGTACCACGAAAAAGGAGGAGCTGTTATCAGCTGCTCTGTTTCATAACAAAACCACCCAGGTTATAATGGGAGAACCACTCACACAAGCAAGGAGGTTGGAGCCAAGCATTCTGGGAGTAATCCACGTGTAATCAAAATCCTGTTCCTTTAATAAGACATGCTGCAGCACAGAACTTTCGTTTTTGGATGGATTCGTAATTGTCATGTAGACAGTGCATGCTTGTGGTTCTGAAATGGTTGATTGGGCTCTCGGCCCAATAGCCAAGTAATTAGCTTTTCCTCAGTTTGATGAAAAAAATCCAGATCACACAAGTCAACCACGCTTTGAGACTGCGTAGAATGGAGGATAAGCCAACACTATTTTGCAACGCATATACAAGCCAGAATAATCCCATGCTCTCCTGAACATGGGCAACTATCTTCGAAAGGACCCCGGCATTCAGACAACCAACCTCAATACCACATCACGTTATTACCTTTGCACAATCGAAAATGAAAAAAACATGCAGAAAAAACTTGCCGGTCTTGCAATTTGCCACTCCATGAATGAAAAGTCTCTGTGCTGGCCGCTCCTCCTCCTCCCTGCTCCGCTGAAGGCAGAGCCCTCCCCGCAGCCAGCTCAAGGCCGTAACACCCAGCCCTCCACGTCGTTACGGAAAGAGAAAAACCTGCAGAGGAACGCAATGCCTTTTATTTATTTTTCTTAGAGATCAGCGCTCGGGTCACCTGACAACGGACAGTTGTTTAATGTTTAAGGAGGAGGGGGAGAGATGGGAGACCGGACGGAGGTCAGGTGGTTTTCAAGCTTCCATCCATTAAAGATCAACCACGGAGAGATGAAAGGTCAGCGGGTTGTCTTGAGAGCCATTTGAACCAATGAACGGCCCTGATCTGGGCAAGAAGTTATGCAATGGATGCTGCCACGCTGCTGATCTGGAGATAATAAGTAAAGGGGACTGTGTGTAGATGGTAAATGGACAGCATTTATATAGCGTTTTAGCTCAGGGCAACTGAAGGTCAAAGCACCAGTGCTTCAGTTGTAAGACGACCTGCTGTACCTCCTGACTTACTGTGTGTGTGTGTGTGTGTGTGTGTGTGTGTGTGTGTGTGTGTGTGTGTGTGTGTGTGTGTGTGTGTGTGTGTGTGTGTGTGTGTGTGTGTGTGTGTGTGTGTCTCCGTGTGTGTTTGTTTGTGTGTGCGTTTGTGTCTGTATAGGTTTATGTAAGAATGTACCTAATTTCCCCTGACAACTGGGGAGTGGAATATAATGCATATATTTAATGAGTGCCTGCATGTCATCCAAGAAAACCCCTCAGCTAAATTATGTGCTAAAATCATTTAATAACCAGAAAGCCTCTGAATCTATATTCAAAGCAGTAACTATTGATTGCCCGGTATCCATATTTACAATCAATTTCAGAAGACAGGAACAAGAAAAACTGAACCATAATGTTGACCAATGTGATATAGAAAACGGATTGAATTGGGTGTCCACCAAGAGCAACAAGAGTTACGCATAATAATGTTGTTTTTCTGGCTTATCGAGAAGATTCATTCGAAAAGCGAATGACAAACGGGAAAAATCATTAAAAGTCAGAAAGTGTGTCGTTTGAAGTGCAATTGATCCAAACCATGGCCACACCTCTGTATTTTCCTCGCCGTCTGGAAAAATAATAAGATGCTGTTATTCTCTCAGTCAATTGCATTTAGTAACCGATTTTCTCTGTCATTTTCTATTGATTCACAAACACAAAAAACATGCTTAATGTAATTAATACTTTGCAGGTCTCTGAAAGACACGTTTTTAATCTCTGTTTTGGTTCTAGCATCTTCACACTGCATATAATTTGTCATATGACTGATTAACTATAAATTATTCCATTTTGTAGTTTGTCTGCCTGCTTGTAATCAATTTTAATTAGTCAACTCATCTCGTTTGTTCAATAATGTATCTTGCAAATTACACTCATTGTCATTATTAGCATGTTTTATTCATAAAGCAATAACAATCTATGGAAAACCACAAACAAATATAGAATTCACCTTTGACCCCCTGAGGAGAGATAGTTTTACGACTGCAAAACCAAGGCATGCGTATCCAAAAGGTGAACTGGAAACCAAATGCAGCATACAACGGAGATTATTCCTCGAGAAGAGAAGGAAGTTCAAGAGAAGGGAGCAGACTAATTTACATGTAAGGTGTTCACGTCAATCACATGCTAATCGGGACTGATGAGCAGCGATCTTTGAATTTCATTCCAATTCAATCAAGGAAGATGGTGCTCATTTAACACATTTAGTGTATCTAATGGGACAAGCAGACTAACAGTGAACAAAAGCAGGTAGGCCTACATGCGATCTTCATTGCATTTGATGCAACCTTCATTGCATTGTAGGTGTTGAAAGTACTTTGCCAGGGTCATAGAGAGAGGCGTCGATTGTGGAGCAATGGGTTCTGGGATGATGAAAAACTCTGTTGCATCTTCCTCAGATGCGCGGATATCAAATAAACATGACTATTACGATGGACCAGTTGGATTTCCCATTGATAGCTTTCCCTATGAAGTCCACATACATTTACCACGGTTGTTTATAATGGGTACATCTGGATGTGGATATCCTACGGTATAATATTTCCTGTGTCATGATTTGTAATGCCTATGCATGCGCTGAAATATATTATATGAAATGTTACTTCGCTTGGGGCCAAATGGAGTCCATCCTGACCTTGAAGGTTCACGTTCAGTTTCCCTCTGCATATTGTTCTGTCCTGAGCCCGTTTGAAGCCCCTCCCAAAAGCACAGTAAATGCTGGCATCAATCAGGGCTGAAGGGGGGGGGGGGGGGGGGGGGGGGGTTCTCTTCTCATATGAAGAACAAGGGGGGCCCAGAGTGTGTGCAGAATTTCAAAGAACTTGAGGCGCCCGAGGAATATTTATATGTTTATATATATATTTATATGTTTATATATATATTTATATGCCATTGATTGAGTAACTATGTTGAAAGACAAATAGAAATGTGCATGGAAAGCTTTCCTCGGTTGAGAAGATGTTTTTTTTTAATACTGAATAGCAATAGTTGAATTATATTCTTTAGCATAGATACCAAAGCATTATACAAAAGGAAGGCCATTAAATTATGAGAGTGTAATCAAATGTATATTGAGACCGCCGGCTATTTAAACTGAACGCGATCATCATTCTTCATTACATATTCTATTTCATAAATACATGATTTACATAGATTTAAATATGCTTATACCTATGTTATGTGGCAATATAGTATGAAATCCTGATTTATCGGTCGATCAATGTTCTATTTT